>NW_022437032.1:6938817-7075594 GCF_009761245.1 Sapajus apella
GTGTGTGTGTGTGTGTGTGTGTGTGTATTAGTCAAGGATGGTGGTGCATGCCCATAATTCCAGCTACTCAGGAGGCTAGGGCAGGAGAACCATTTGAACAGAGAAGGCAGAGGTTGCAGTGAGTCAAGATTACACCAATGCACTCCAGCCTGGGCAACAGAGCAAGACTCTGTCTCAAAAGAGAAAAAAAAGAAAAGATGAGAGAAATGAGAGGCAAGATCCAGTAGTTAACCCCTCATGGTCCAAGCTGCCTGCTCTGGCACCTGTCATCTTATGTACATTTTAGGCACCAAGGAAGCCAAAGGAGCACCTAGGTGTCTCACTTCTTCCTGTAAGAACTCCCCCTGGGCCAGGCATGGTGGCTCACACCTTTAATCCCAGCACTTTAGGAGGTCCCAATGGGAGGACTGCTTGCGGCCAGCCTGGGCAACATGGTGAGACTCTGTCTGTACAAAAAAAAATTAAAGAAATTAGCCAGTTGTGATGGTGTGTGCCTGTAGTCTCAAATACTCAAGAGGCTGAGGCAGGAAAATTACTTGAGTCCAGGAATTGGAGGCTGCAGTGAACTATGATTTCACCACGGCACTGCAGCCTGGGTGACAGAGCAAGACCCTGTTTCACACAAAAAGGAACACTCCCTGCGCCCTCCACTCCCAGCTCCCCTCCATACTACATTTTCACACACATCCCCTTGACTACAACTTAGTCATGTGTAGTCATGTGTAAGGAAGGAAGGGAGGAAGGAAGGCAAGGAAGAAAGGGTAGAGAAGGAAGGAGGGAAGGAAGGGGGAAAGGAAGGAGGGAAGGAGGAAAGGAAGGAAGGAAGGAAGAAAGGCAGGCAGGCAGCCCTCACAGCCACCATACAAGGCAATATTGCAATCGTTGTTATCCCAATTTGACCAGGAAGGCTTAATTAGATTTAAAGCTGTAGTTCTCAACTGGAGATGATTTTGTGCCCCTGGGAACACTTGGCAATGTCTGGAGACATATTTAGTTGTCACAACTTGGGGGGGAGGAGCTGCTCCTGGCATCTGGTGGGTAGAGACCGTGCACACTGCTAAACATCCTATAATTCCCAGGACAGTCCCCCGTGCAGAGTGATGTGGCTCTCACTGTCCATAGAGCCATGGCTGAGAAGCTGTGCCTCAGAGACTTGCTCCAAGCCTGAGGCTCATAAGGGCTCAAGCCAGCCAGGTTTGTCCATGTCCCAGGCCACCTTCTTTTCGGTGCCCTGTACCACTGCACACCCCAGCACCTTGTTTTCCCGGCAAGGTGCGCCATCCCCAGCAGGTGGTATCTCCCCTGGGAAGAGCCCTGTCGCACTTCACAGCTGCAGCTAAACGAAGCTTGTGTTTCCTTTGCCCCTTCAAGTCCCTTCTTCTTCTCACCCAACTCCAGATACTAGTTTCAATTCCCAGCTGATTTCTGGGAAGCAGAAATTCTTCTTCATCTTTTTTTTAAAGACATTGTTTCACTGTTGCCTAGGCTGGTGTGTACAGTGGCATGAACTCGGCTCACTGCAACCTCCACCCCCTGGGTTCAAGCAATTCTCCTGCCTCAGCCTTCTGAGTAACTAAGATTACAGCCAGGTGTTACCACGCCCAGCTAATTTTTGTATTTTTAGCAGAGACGGGTTTCACCATGTTGGCCAGGCTGGTCTCGAACCCCTGACCTCAAGGGATCTGCCTGCCTTGGCCTCCCAAAGTGCTGGGATTACAGGCGTAAGCCACTTGTAATTTCTTCTTATTTATAGAATCTCAAGTTTGTTGGGAAGGGCCTATCCAACTGGCTTTGCCAGCCAGGCTCTCTGCAGGGAGCTTTGAAGATGCCATCTCAATCCTTGCAACAACCCTGCAAGGCTTGTGCTGTTATTCCCTGCCCTTTACAGAGGTAGAGACGGAGGCTCACAAAGGTTAAGTGAATTCCCACAGGCACACAGCTAGGAACTGCTTGAGCTGGGACTCAAACCGAGGACTGTGTGATTGCAGAGGCTGGAGTCAACATCGTCCTGCCAAGGACCCTTCCAATCTCTCTTGAACACTTCCAGGAGATGGAGAACCAACTAACAAGAACTATCCCTTTCTCTCTTGCTGGCCACCAGACCAATAACAAGAGTCAGTTTCCTGCACAGCCCAACTGGCGGATATTCTGGGATGCAGAGGGACTCAGAACCAAAGGGGTGCTCTACAACTTGCCTTTACACCCCCAAATTAATAGCAAGTGCTGGCGGGAGCTTGAGATTATGGAGGGACTGGATCCAGAGGGTTTCAGATCAAGGGGTAGGAGTGCAGGGAGGAAACAGGGTATTGGATAAGGGAGAGTTTACCATTCAGGGGCACTGTCCTGGGATACAGACTCAAACACCCTGGCATTTCCCCAGGAGATGATACTCACATGCTCCCAGGAGAGCAGCCTGGAAAAACCTTGGTGCAGACCAAGTGTGGTAGAAATGTCAGATCTGCCCCTGAAGACCATGGAGGAAGGGAGCAAAGACCTAGAGAGGCAGGCCTGCAAGACTGAAGTGAAAAAACCCGTCCAGCAAGTGCATTCTGCCAAAGAGCCCAGAAGATCCTCTGTTTACCAAACCCATAAGACATATGTGGGTGACAATTTCAGGGTGGGAGCTGGCCTCTGAAGACCAGGGCTAATGATGGAAGATGCTGCTACTGGCCCGAGCTGGGCTCCCAGATAGGAATGGGACTGCCACGGTTGGCTGAGACAAAAGGTTTTTCCTTCCCTGGCATGGGGCACGGTGCCACCGGGACAAAGTTGGGAATTGTTAGCAAAGAAGAAAACAATGGCTACTGGATAATCGGCCAATGAGAACTTCTTCAGTACTATTTTTTTTTTTTTTTTTAGGGGGAGTTTCGCTCTTCTTGCCCAGGCTGGAATACAGTGGCACCATCCTGGCTCACCGCAACCTCCT
This sequence comes from Sapajus apella, assembly GCF_009761245.1. Classification (NCBI taxonomy): domain Eukaryota; kingdom Metazoa; phylum Chordata; class Mammalia; order Primates; family Cebidae; genus Sapajus; species Sapajus apella. The sequence goes on from NW_022437032.1 coordinate 6,941,744, forward strand.
CCTCCCAGGTTCAAGCGATTCTCCTGCCTCAACCTCCACCACAGCTGACTAATTTCTTGTATTTTTTAGTAGAGATGGGGTTTCACCATGTTGGCCCGGCTGATCACAAATGCCTGACCTCAGATGATCTACCCGCCTCGGCCTCCCAAAGTGCTGGGATTGTGGGCGTGAGCCACTGTGCCCGGCCTAGCACTATTTTTTTTTGCCTGGTTCTATTTTTTTTGCCTGGTTGTTTTTGCAAGTACAAGTGGCAACACGCAGTACATATGTCTCTACAACTTGCCTTTACACCCTCAAATTAATAGCACAATATACCTGAAAAATGAACGCTGTAGCTTCTACTTCATAGAGTGAATATACCTACCGTGATTTATTGATCAGTTCCCTTTCTGAGGGGCATTTAGGGTGTTTCCACTTACTGCTATTCAGAGCAAAGTTTCAGTAAATATCCTCATGCCCATGCATACCTGTTTTTCTGGGGAAGACAAAAATGGAGTAGCTCAGCCAGTGGGTATGTGCAATTTCAGCTGAATAGAGAGGTGGAATTTCCCTCCAAAAAGGCTGTATCGCTTTATAATCAGTTCATAATCCTGTTTTCTTTCACTCTTCCCAACTCTTGATAACATCACACTTCCAAATGTGTATTTCATAGCCAGTGAGGCTGAAGTTTTTCTCATATGTTGACTGACCATCTGTTTTTCCTCTTTGGTAAACTGCCCATTTCTATCCTTTGCCTGCTGTTGTATGGTAGTTTGTCTTTTAAAAAATGAATCTGTAGGAGTTCTTTATATATTTTGAGCACTAATCTTTTGCCTGTGTAAGCTACAAATATTTTCTCCCGTCTTGTCACTTGCTTTTCAACTTGGTTTGTGATTTTTCTTCTTCTTGCTGTTGAGGTGATATGTATTTATACAACTTTTAACAGCAACTCATGGCATAGAGTTAGCATTCATCAGGCAGTAGGATGACAGTAGCTAGTGTGTATTGAAGACTTCCCCCATGCAAAGCAGGGCAAGGACTAGGGCAGAGCAAGCCAGGCAAAATTTAAGGGAGCATTAACAAACTCAGTAATTAAGATAAAGTATTTGTAATGCAATATTTAGCAAGATCGAAATGAATGCAAAAATCCATGACAAACAAAATGTCAACTTTTTTTTTTTTTTTTTTTTTAAGATAGGGTCTCGCTCTGTTGCCCAGGCTGGGGTGTTGAGCTGCAATCTCGGCTCACTTCAACCTCTGCCTCCTGGGCTCAAGAGATCCTCCTACCTCAACCTCCCAAGTAGTTGAGACTACAGGCATGTGCCACCATGCTTGGCTAATTTTTTTGTATTTTGTTTTTGTTTGAGATGGAGTCTTGCTATATTGCCAGGCTAGAGTGCAATGGTGTGACCTTGGCTCACTGCAACCTCCGCCTCCCAGGTTCAAGCAATTCTCCTGCCTCAGTCTCCTGAGTAGCTAGGACTACAGGTAGCTAATTTTTGATTTTTTTTTTAGTAGGGACAGGGTTTTACCATGTGATCCATACTGGTCTCAAACTCCTGGGCTCAAGCTATCCACCTGCCTTTGCCTCCCAAAGTGTTGGGATTACAGGTGATATGGTTTGGCTGTGTCCCCACCCAAATCTCAACTTGAATTGTATTTCCCAGAATCCCCACATGTTGTGAGAGGGACCCAGAGGGAGGTAATTAAATCATGGGGGCCAGTCTTTCCTGTGCTGTTCTCGTGATAGTAAGTTTCATGAGATCTGCTAGGTTTATCTGGGGTTTGCACTTTTGCTTTTTCACTCATTCTCTCTTGCTGCTGCCATGTAAGAAGTGCTTTTCGCCCTCTGCCATGATTGTGAGACCTTCCCCAGCCATGTGGAACTGTAAGTCCAATTAACCCTCTTTTTTCCTCTAGTTTCGGGTATGTCTTTATCAGCAGCATGAAAATGAACTAATATAGTAAATTGGTACTGGTAGAGTGGGGCGTTGCTGAAAAATATCCAAAAATGCGGAAGTGACTTTGAAACTGGGTAATAGGCAGAGATTGGAACAGTTTGGAGGGCTTGGAAGAAGACAGGAAAATGTGGGAAAGTTTGGAACCTCCTAGAGATTTGTTGAATGGCTTTGACAAAAACGCTGACAGTGATTTGGACAATAAGGTCCAGGCCGAGGTGGTTCCTTAAATGAGGAACTTGTTGGGAACTGGTGCAAAGGTGACTCTTGTTATGTTTTAGCAAAGAGACTGGTGGCATTTTGCCCCTGCCCTAGAGATTTGTGGAACTTTGAACTTGAGAGACATGATTTAGGGTATCTGGTGGAAGATATTTCTAAGCAGCAAAACATTCAAAAGGTGACTTGAGTGCTGTTAAAAGCATTCCATTTTAAAAATGGAACAGAACGTAAAAGTTCAGAAAATTTACAGCCTGCTAATGCAGTAGAAAAGAAAAACCAATTTTTTGAGGAGAAATTCAAGCCGGCAGCAGAAATTTGCATGAATAGCAAGGAGCCTAATGGGCACCCCCAAGACCATGGAGAAAATGTCTCCAGGCCATGTCAGAGTCATTCACGGCAGCCACTCCCATCACAGGCCCAGAGGCTCAGGGGGAAAAAGTGGTTTTATGGGCTGGGCCCAGGGTCCCCATGCTGTGTGCAGCCTAGGGACTTGGTGCCCTGTGTCCTAGCTGCTCCAGCCGTGGCTGAAAGGGGCCAACGTAGAGCTCAGGCTGTGATGTCAGAGGGTGGAAGCCCCAAGCTTTGGCAGCTTCCATATGGTATTGAGCCTGTGGGTGCACAAAAGTCAAGAATTGAGGTTTGGGAACCTCTGCCTAGATTTCAAAAGATATATGGAAATGCCTGGATGCCCAGCCAAAAGTTTGCTGCAGGGGTGGGGCCCTCATGGAGAACCCCTGCTAGGGCAGTGCAGAAGGGAAATGTGGGGTCAGAGCCCCCACACAGAATCCCTACTGGGGTACTGCCTAGGGGAGCTGTGAGAAGAGGTCCACCGAACTCCAGACCCCAGAATGGTAGATCCACTGGCAGCTTGGACCATGTGCCTGGAAAAGTTGCAGACACTCAATGCCTAGGAGGATGTTGACTTCCTGACTGCCAGCCCATGAAAGCAGTCAGGAGGGAGGCTGTACCCTGCAAAGCCACAGGGGCAGAGCTGCCCGAGACCATGGGAACCCACCTTTTTCATCAGTGTGACTTGGATGTGAGACCTGGAGCCAAAGGAGATCATTTTGGAGCTTTAAAATTTGATTGCCCCGCTGGATTTTGGACCTGTGTAGGCCCCGTAACCCTTTGTTTTGGCCAATTTCTCCCACTTGGAACAGTTGTGTTTACCCAACACCTGTACCCTCATTGTATATAGAAAGTAACTAGCTTGCTTTTGATTTTATAGGCTCATAGGTGGAAGGGACTTGCCTTGTTTCAGATGAGACTTTGGACTGTGGACTTTTTGGTTAATGCTGAAATGAGTCAAGACTTTGGGGGACTGGTGGGAAGGCATGGTTGGTTTTGAAATGTGTGGACATGAGATTTGGAGGGGCTGCAGGCAGAATGATATGGTTTGGCTGTGTCCCCACCCAAATCTCAACTTGAATTGTGTCTCCCAGAATTCCCACATATTGTGGAAGGGATCCAGAGGGAGGTGATTGAATCATGGGGGTCAGTATTTCCTGTGCTATTCTCGTGATAGTGAGTAAGTTTCACGAGGTCTGATGGGTTTATCAGGGGTTTTCCTTTTGCTTCTTCTCTCATTCTCTTTTGCTGCCACCATGTAAGAAGTGTCTTTCACGTTCCAACATGATTGTGAGAAATTCCCCAGCCCTGTGGAACTATAAGTCCAATTAAACCTCTTTTTGTTCCCAGTTTTGGGTATGTCTTTATCAGCAGTGTGAAAACAAATGAATACAACAGGTGTGAGCCATAGTGCTTGGCCCCAAATACCAACATTTTATTTTTATTTATTTATTTGTTTATTTATTATTTCGAGTTGGGGTCTCACTCTGTCACCCAGGCTGGAGGGCAGTGGTGTGATCTTGGCTCACTGCAACCTCTGCTTCCTGGGCTCAAGTGGTCTTTCAGCCTCAATTTCCCAAGTAACTGGGACCTCAGGCATGAGCCACCATGCCTGGCTAATTTTTGTACATTTTGTGGAGACAGGGTTTTGCCGTGTTGGCCAGGAAGAGCCAACCATGTTGACAGGTTTTGCCATGTTTTCCATGTTGACCAGTCTCTGACTTCTGAGCTCAAAGTTATCTGCATGTCTCGGCCTCCCAAAGGGCTGGGATTACAGGCATGACCCACTGCTCCCAGCCACGAACGTTTTAAATAAGGTGCTTTCCGTGTATTGACTTGCTTAATCCTCATAAGAACTCTAAGAAAGATGGGAAAACTGAGGCACAGAGGTTTTTATTAACTTGTTCAACGTTATGAAGCTGGTCAGTAATAGCTGCGTTTTCAACCTGTACCACCTGCCCCAGAGCCTTTGCATTTTATCATGTAACTTTGGGCAAGTCACCTACCTTCTCTGGGCTTCCAGCTTCCTTATTTGCTGTTCCCTCATTGCCATTCCTCATAGAGATAGTAATACCAGCCCTAAGTACCTCTGATGGTTGTTGTGAGGCTTAAATGAGACACTATATTGCTAAAGGCATTTTGCAAACTGTGAAGTACTGTGTGCATGGGAGGAAGAACAACAGAGGGACCAACAGGCTCTTGGAGCCAGCCTGCTAAGATTCACAACCCAGCTCCTACATCTTAACAGACTGATTGGTTTTATGGGTACTGACTTAGCTTTTCTGTGCCTCAGTTTCTTCATCTGTAACATGGCGATAATATTAGTCCTTACCTCATAGGATTGTGGTGGAAGTTAAATGAATTTACGTTTGTAATATCCAGGAAGAATGCCAGACACAGGTTAATGCTATATAAATGTTTGCTACTATTTTTGTCTGTTACTAACTTGTGAGACTGAGCACCTTTGTCCCTTTGGGAACTGATTTTGTCTGGGCCTAGCTTCTGGGAGTTTTCTTAAAAAATGCCACCACAAGGCCTGGGGAGATCAGGCTTCTGGTCACGCACAGAGGCAGAGAGTTTGTAAGTGCTTCCGGGTGGCCAGACCCAGCTGAGCAGTGGTTCCATGAGGGGGCTATGTGGCTCACTAAGGGTGGCCTGGCCAGTGCATGGGGGTGTGCCAGGCTTCTGTTCTTAGCTTGGGTTGTGCAAGTGGCCCACTGCCAGGAGATGGAAGTGAGAAGCCCAATCTCTGGATGACCAGTGCTGGGCACATCGGAGCACCGCCATGTGACTGGCCTTACCATGGAGGCTTCCAGAATTTCTTCCACTCATGAATACACTTTATTTTTATTTATTTATTTATTTTTGAGAGGGAGTCTCACTCTTGTCGCCCAGGCTGGAGTGCAGTGGTGTGATCTCGGCTCACTGCAACCTCCGCCTCCCAGGTTCAAGCGATTCTCCTGCCTCAGCCTCCAGAGTAGCTGAGACTACAGGTGTGTGCCACCATGCCCGGCTAATTTTTTTGTATTTTTAGTAGAGATAGGGTTTCACCGTGTTCACCAGGATGGTCTCAATCTCCTGACCTCGTGATTCAATCACGTCGGCCTCCCAAAATGCTGGGATTACAGGCAGGGGCCACTGTGCCCGGCCATAAACTTTATTTTTAAGAGCAGATTTAAGTTCACAGCAAAATTGAGTGGAAAGTAGAATTTCTATAACATTTTCCATATACCCCCATCTCTCCGTGTGCACAACCTCCTCTACTGCGGACACCCTGCACCACGATGATACATTTGCTACAACTGATGAACCTGCATTGACACACAATTATCACCCATCATTATCAACCAAAGTCCATGTTTTACATTAGGGTTCGCTCTTGGCACTGCACACTCCATAGGTTTGGACAAACGTGTAATGGCATGTATCCACCGTTATGGTTATCACTCAGAACGATTTCACTGCCTTAAAAATCCCCTGTGCTCCACCTATTCAGCTCTCCTTTGTATCTACCCCTTGGCAACTACTCATCGTTTTACAATCCCCAGAGTTCTGCCTTTTCCAGAATGTCATATTGTTGAAATCGGACAGGATGCAGCCTTTCAGACTGAAAGACTTCTTTGGCTTAGTAATATGCATTTAAATTTTCCCCATGTCTATTCATGGCTTGATAGCGTGCCTCCCCAACCCCCGTTTTTTAAGTTCCTGGTCTGAAGGTGTCACAGTTTATTCATCCACTCACCCACCAGAGGACATCTTGGTTGCTTCAAGATTTTGGCAACTATGAATAAAGCTGCTATAAACATTATGTTCAGGATTTTGTGTGGAAATATATTTTCAATTCCTTTGAGTAAATACCAAAGAGTGTGATTGCTGAATCATATGGTAAGAGTAGGTTTAGTTTCATAAGACACTGCCAACCTGTCTTCAGAAGAGGCTGTGTCATGTTGCATTCCTACTAACAACGAATAGAGTTTCTGTTGCTCCACATCCTTGCCAGCATTTGGTGTTGTCATCTTCCACTTTTAAAGTAAAGCTTTACTATACCCATATTTTCTTCATCCATTCATTTATATATTTGCTGTCATGTACTTAACCAAGAGGTATTTATTAAGCACCTGCAATATGCCACACACACTTTTAGGTACCGGAGCTACAACAATGAAACAGGACAATGTTTGTACCGGGGCTGTATCTGTTAGATCCAAATGACCTATAGTGGTGGTGATGATGATGGTAGTGGCTTATTTTAGACTCCTTATTATGCTCTTCTTCATATGCTAATTCCTTTATGCCTCAAACATCCCTAAAATAGGTGCTACTATAATCATCCCCATTTTATTTATTTGTTCGTTTGTTTGTTTATTTATTTATTTATTTTGAGATGGAGTCTTGCTCTCCTACCAGCCTGGAGTGCAGTGGTATGATCTCGGCTCACTGCAGCCTCTGCCTCCTGGGTTCAAGCGATTCTCTTGCCTCAGCCTCCTGAATAGCTGTGATTACAGATGTGTGCTGCCACACCCAGCTAATTTTTGTATTTTTAGTAGAGATGGGGTTTCACCATGTTGGTCGGGCTGGTCTTGAACTCCTGACCTCAAATGATCCACCTGCCTTGGCCTCTCAAAGTGCTGGGATTACAGGCATGAGCCACTGTGCCTGGCCTAATTATCCCCATTTTATCGATGAGATAACAAAAGCGGAGAGAGGTTGAGTAATTTGCCTAAGGTCCCACAGCTAGGTATAATGGACCTGGGGGTCCAACACAGGTGGTCAGGCTCTTTCATGCATGGCCATTGTCCAGGTTTAAAACCCAGGATTTGGGCTGGGTGCAGTGGTCTCCAACCCCTGGTTGCAAATGATCCATCTGCCTTGGCCTCCCAAAGTGCTAGGATTACAGGTGTGAGCCACCGCAACCGGCCGGTTTGTTCATCTTTTTTTTTTTTTTTTGAGATGGAGTCTTGTTCTGTCACCAGGCTGGAGCGCAGTGGCATGATCTCAGCTCACTGCAACCTCCACCTCCTGGTTCAAGCGATTCCCCTGCCTCAGCATCCCAAGTAGCTGGAACTACAGGCGCAAACCCCCTATGCCTGGCTAATTTTTTCTGTTTTAGTAGAGACAGGTTTTCACCATGTTGGCCAGGATGGTCTGGATCTCCAGACCTCGTGATCCGCCCGCCTCAGCCTCCCAAAGTACTAGGATTACAGGCATGAGCTATTGCGCCCGGCCTTTTTACTGTTGGGTTGTATTCTTTAGATATTCTCGATACAAGCCCTTTATCACATATAATTTGCAAATATTTCCTCCCGTTCTGTATCTTGTCTTTTAACTTTCTCGATGGTGTCCTTTGAAACACAAGTTTTTAATTTTGATGAAGTCCAATATATCTATTGTTTTTCTTTAGTCACTTGCATTTTTTGGCATCATACAAGGCCTTGCTTCACCCAAAGTCATAAATACTTACTCCAGCGTTTTCTTCTAAGAAGTTTATAGTCTTAGTTCTTATCCTTAGGTCTGTGACCCACTTTTAGTTATTGTTTGCTTGGGATGTGATGAAGGAGTCCAAACTCATTCTTTGCATGTGACCACTTATTGAAAAGATTATATTGTCATATCAAACTCTTTTGGCTCCATTGTAATAAGTCAACTGACTATAAATGTAAGGGTTTATTTCTGTCCTCTCAATCTGTTGTGTTGACTTATCTGTCCGTCCTTATGCCAGCACCACACTGTCTTGATTATTGTGACTTTGAAGTAAGTTTTGAAATCAGGAATTGTGAGTTCTTCAATTTTGTTCTTTGTCAGGGTTGTCTTGGCTGTTCTGGGTTGGTTATATTTCCACATGAATTTTAAGGTCGACCAACTAAAAAGAAACCAGCTGGGATTTTTATAGGAATTGTTTGAATCTGTAGATCCGTTCGGGGAGTATCACTACATTGATAGTATTAAGTTTATCAGTCCATGAAAATGCAGTGACTTTCCTTTTATTGTGGTCTTCTTTAATATTTCAGCAAAGTGTTCTAGTCTTCACAGTACAAGTTTGGTACTTCTGTAAATTTATTCCTAAGTATTTTATCCTTTTTGATGCTATTGTAAAAGGAATTGTTTGCTTAATTTTATTTTCAGATTTTTAATTGACACTTCGTAGATATACATTTTTGCATGTTGATCTTATATCCTGCAACTTTGCTAAACCTGTTTATTAATTCTAATAATTTTTAGTGGATTCCATACTATTTATAATATACAGGATCATGCCATCTGAAAGTAGAAGAAAATTTTTTGTCTTTCTTTCCAAACTGGATGCCTTTTTTCCCCCTATCTAATTTCCCTGGCTACAACATCCAGTACAATATTTAAGATGCAATGAGAGCAGGCATCCTTGTCTTATTGCTGACTTTAGGGGGAAAACATTCATTGACCGTTAAATATGATGTTAGCTGTGGGATTTCTTACAATGCTCTTTCTATTCCCAAGTTTATTTGTGGTTTTGATGATGAAAAGACAATAGGCCATACAAATGTGGTGGCTCACGCCTGTAAACCCAACACTTTGGTAGGCCGAGGTGGATGGATCACCTGAGATCAGGAGTTCAAGACCAGCCTGGCCAAGATGGTGAAACCCTGTCTCTACTAAAAATAAAATACAAAAATTGGTTGGGCATGGTGGCACATACCTGTAATACCAGCTACCTGGGAGGCTGAGGCAGGAGAATCATTTGAGCCTGTTGAGAGGTTGCAGTGAACCAGGATCGCACCACCGCACTTCAGCCTGGGCGACAGAGCAAAACTCCATCTCAAAAAAAAAAAAAGCAAATAAACCAACTGAAGGGTGGACAAAGAATTTGAATAGACACATTCCTTTAAAGAAGATATACAAATGACCAATAAGCTCACAAAAAGATGATCTAATTTATTAGTCATTGGGAAAATGCAAATTAAAGCCACAATGAGACCAGCACATACCCACTAGTGTGGATAAAATAAAAGACAGATAATAACAAGTGTTGGTGAAGCTATGGAGAAGTTGCAATCCTTATATATTGCTGGCAAGAATGTAAGATAGTGCAGTCACTTTGGAAAACAGTTTGACAATGCCTCAAAATAGTAAACACAGAATTGCCATTTAACCCAGCAATTCTACTCTTAGGTATATATACACAAAAGACACAAAATTATATATCCATATAGAAACTTGTACATGAAGAGTCTTAACAACATTATTCATAATACACCAAAACTGGAAGCAATGTAAATGTCCATCAATTGATGGTTGGCTAAACAAAATGTATATCAAGATAATGTAATACTCTTTAGTTGTAAAAAGGTATAAAGAACTGATACATGCTATAACATGGATGAACCTTGAAGACATCATGCTAAGTGGAAGAAGCTCATCACAAAATACATATTGTATGATGATCTGTATGATATATACAGAATAGAGGAATGCGTAGAGACAGAAAGTGGATTACTAGTTGCCTAGGGCCGGGGATGGGGTGGGGAAAGGAACATGGGTAGAGATGGGGATGGGGTTTCTTTTGAGAGTGATGAAAACATTCTGAAATTAGATTGTGGTGATGGTTGCACAATGATGAGAAACCATTGAATTGTACACTTCAGGATTAATTGTATAGTATGAAAATTCTATCTCAATAAAGCTGTTAAAAATAAATTAATAAATAAGGAAAGTAGATAAAAAGGCCAAAAATATGAGGGAGGAGTTATGATAAAAACTACCTGTCAATTGCACTTAAAAGCAAGTTTATTAAAAAGAACATTTTAAAAAGCAATTGTTGGAAAGGATTTATTGCTGGGTTTAAATTCTTTTCTTATTACGGAAAAATGTTAAATATACACTGCAGTAAAGGGAAACATATCACAAACCAGTCTCCATCACCCAGTCCAACAATTACCAACTCATGGCCCATCTGGTTTTCGCTATACTCCTACCCACGCCCCCACGATGAATATTTGAAGTAAATCCCAGAATCATGTTGTTTCATTATTGCAGAAATATTGTGAGGATATTGTCCACATGTCCCATCATGTCTTCCTCACAAAGACCTATGGGTAGAGTTTCTTTTTAATCTCTGTATTGAGAAAAGAAGCTTTTTTTTTTTTTTTTTTTTCCCTGAGCAGTGCTTTGCTTTCTTTGCTTAGATAATACACTTAGTATTTAGTCTTGGATTCCCCTTCTGCTATCATTACTAGGATTCTCAGAGACAATTTGGCAGCTGGACACCCTAAAGTTCCTTACAGTAGGCAGTTTTGTGAACCAGCTAAATGCCTGGATTTATTCCATTTTCTTACCTGTAGCAGAGATGACTAGTGGCCTATGTATTATCCATTTGCCCTTCTTTCTTAGTAACCAAGCCCTGACTTTATTTGGGGTGGCATCAGACAAAGCTAAAAGATGACATTTCTCAGCCTCCTTTGTAGTTAGGACCACATTCTGGCAATTATACGTAAACTGAAGTTTTGGGCTGGAATTTCCAAAATGTTCCTTAAAGAAAACTGGGATGACAGGATTTTTTTCTTTCCTGCTTGCTGCCTGAAATGTGGCTGCAATAACTGGAGCTCCCACAGTCATCTTGGAGCACGAGGTGGCCTTTAGGATGGAGGCCACATTCTTTTTTTTTTTTTTTTCTTTTTTTTTTGGAGACAGTCTTGCTCCGTTGCCCAGGCTGGAGTGAGGTGATGTGATCTTGGTTCACTGCAACCTCTGCCTCCCAGGTTCAAGAGCTTCTCCTGCCTCAGCCTCCTGAGTTGTTGAGACTACAGGAGCGTGCCGTCACCCCTGGCTGTTTTTGTATTTTTAGTAGAGATGGGGTTTCACCATGTTAGCCAAGATGGCCTTGATTTCCTGACCTTATGATCCACCTGTCTCAGCCTCCCAAAGTGCTGGGATTACAGGTGTGAGCCACCACACCCAGCCAGGATGGAGGTCACATTCTAAGGATATTGAAGCAGGATTCTAGAAGGAGGCTATATCCTCAATTTTATGGAGTTACCACATCGGCCCTGTATTTCCTCTCTCTACATTTCATTTGTGTAAGAGAAAAATAAACATCTGTTGGTGTTTATGCCACTGTTATTCCTGGTCTCTCGTACCAGCAGCTGAACACAGTAACAATCAGATATACTACTCCTTATTTTTCCTTCTCCTTGACTGCCTCATGTATTGATTTCAACATGATATATTTTTATAAACCACTTTGAATCCTTTATAGACTTAGAGTCAAAATAAATAATTTATTAAACTGCAGCATTACACAATCGAGCACAGGGATTCTTATTTCACAGAGCAGCAACAGAAAACATTTGCAGACAAAAAGTTAAACTGTGTCTTGTGATTCACAACACTGAAGTTTGAATCAGGAAGGAAATCCATGGCTTATTACCAGAAAGATGGGCACCACATGGAAATTCAATTTCCAGCAGAGTGAGTTTTTAACATTTGAAAAGCTGAACAAAAATGGACCATATGTCCCGTTGTGGAGGAAGGGTTAGGCCAGCCATAGTGTATTAAAACAAAGGAATATCAGATTGTCACTAGGAATGACAAATATAACCATGATGTAGAAATAAGGGTAGAGGCTCTGTAAAGTAACAGGAGGGGGAAAGATAGGACTTGGCCTGGTGCCCATGCCCGCTTTGTCACCACAGTGCATAATTATGTCTCTGGTATTTTTAGGATCAGAAGAGGTTACATAGTTATGAATAACTGGTGATTTGGAGGGGACTGAGGGTCTTATTTCATGGAACTGTTGATAATTCAGTGTTTCCATTTAATGCAGGCATATTGACGAATTAATAGATGTACCCAGAGGTGATATTAAAAATATGTAGCATGAATGAGACTCTAATCATAAACAGAATACAGGAGGCCCTGCTAGGTCTAGGGTTAACCTTTTAGGTGCTAGATTGTACAATGGGCTGGAAGGTTCTGAGAGATAGGTTGGGTCCATTCTGGAGAGCCAGAGAGCATGTGAGAGATTCAGAACAGTGCTGTTTATCAACTATCATGGATATATTTCAGCATTTAAATAACCAGCATGGCTGCACTGGACCCAAGTGAATGCCAGCTTTGATTACATGTAAGTTTAAACATACTTTTCTTAAGTAAAAAATTTAAAAGTGAAAACAGATTTAAATATGTGTATGGAAGATGAAAGCATAAAATAATAATGACTTTTTCTTTTGGAGCCAAGTTGTACTAAGAACTTTATATAATTCACCATCTCATTTAATCCTCACGATAGCAGCCCTTTAAAGTGGTCTTTTGTTACAAGTGACTGCAACTCAAGTCACATTGGCTTGAGCAAAGAAGGGAACCTACTACGATATATAACTGAAAAGTCTGGTGGGATTCAGGCATGGTTCAATCCAGGGGCTCAACAATATCACTGGAACTCAGTTTTCCTCTTCCTGCTTCACTGCTGTCCTTTCTTTGGCACTGATTTCACTCACAAGTGAGTTTTCTCTCCAGTTGGTGGCTCTGGAGCCTCAAGGCTTCCATAATCCTTCTAACAATATCAACATACGAAAAATTTTAATTTCTAATCATCCCAATAAAGGTTCAGGATTGAATCTCATTAAATTGAGTTGGGTACATGCCCATCCCTGAACTGCATGCTGTGAGTGGCTCTGAAATGCTGTTGGATATTCTGATTGTCCAGGCCTGTCACACATCCATCTATGGATCTGGGATGGGTCAACACTTCCTAAAACACATGGAAGGAAGTGTGTGTGGTAGGGCAGATGCCAGTGAGTTGCCAGAAAAAGGGGAATGCCGGACAGACAAAGTATCAGGTGTCTATTAGAAGGGTTCTGATTTTATTAGCAAAGAAACTGAGACTACTGCATGCATAATTTTTGTGGCTATGCGAGGAGCGCAGCCTGGCTGGAACAGAGTGAACGAGGAGATTAGGAGGTCAATTGGGTAGGGACTTGTGGACTATTGTAAGAACTTGGGAATTTTTTTTTTTTTTTTTTTTTTTTTTCCTTTGAGATGGAGTCTCACTCTGTCACCCAGGCTGGAGTGCAGTGGTGCAATCTCAGCTTACTGCAACCTCCACCTCCTGGGTTCAAGCGATTCTCCTGCCTCAGCCTCCCAAGCAGCTGGGATTATAGGCATGTGCTACCACACCCAGCTAAATTTTGTATTTGTAGTAGAGACGGAGTTTCACCATATTGGCCAGGCTGGTCTCAAACTCCTGACCTCAGGTGATCCACCCGCCTCAGCCTCCTAAAATGCTGGGATTACAGATGTGAGCCACCGAGTGAGGAGCATTTAGAACAGAGGAGTCAAATGATTTGATGTAGATTTTAAAAAGGATAACTCTAATTGCTCTATTGTTCCAATGTAAAATGTTTTATTGCTGTCTCTAATGCTTTGTATTTATTCACGTAACACATATGAGATGGACGTGGGGCCTGCACCTGGCCAATTGGTATAGCCCATTTCCCTGGCCAGTGATTGTCAGGGATCGTCATGTGACCCGCACTGATGCAGCTAGCCCAGTTTAAGCACTTCTGTTACCATTCGGAGAAAAGAAACCCAACTGTTGTTGCTAAGTTATTTTGCCACTGGGAGCCACCACTGAGTTAGAATCTCAGTGAGGCTAACACAAAGAATGCAGAAACAAGTGTTGAGGAAGAAGAAAGTCTGACCTTGGTGATGTTTGACTCCTAGATCCAGCCATGCCTAAAGTCATTCTAGACCCGAATTTCTCCATTCTGTGAGTTAATATACTTTTCTTTTCTTCTTCTTTTTTTTTTTTTGAGATGGCATTTCAATCTTATTGCCCAAGCTGGAGTGCAGTGGTGTGGTCTCAGCTCACTGCAACCTCTACCTCCTGGGTTCAGGTGATTCTCCCGCCTCCGCCTTCTGAGTAGCTGGGATTACAAGTATGCGCATCAGCACACCCATCTAATTTTGTATTTTTAGTAGTGATGGGGGTTCACCGTGTTGGTCAGGCTGGTCTCGAACTCTTCACCTGAGGTGATCCACCCGTCTCAGTCCCCCAACACGCTGTGATTACAGGCGTGAGCCACTGCGCCCGGCCTATATCTTACTTTTCAGTGAACCCATTTTGAGCTGAGTTTGTAATACTTGCAACTGAAAGAATCCTGATGAGGTGACAGGTAGACTGAGCCCCATGACGTGCTTGGGTCCAGATTCAGACAGCACGATGGTTCCAACTGGGCTCTGGTTCCCAGAGAGCTCACAGTTAAGTGATGGAAATATATTAAGACCCTGTAAAAATAAAAGATGGTAAATATTGCGCCTGTTTTCCTGCCTCCATCTAGATTCTAGTCTTGTTTTGAGCAGTGACAGTCTTTTCCCCCTTCCATCTTCCCGAGAGTATTTAGGCCATAATGGAGCTGTTTGGGGAGTGCTCCCTAAGCAGTGCCTAAGAGTTTGCTTGAGGATGTGACTTCCAACAAGAAAATGTTAAATATCCAGGGTGGCTGGGAAACCTACCTGCCTCCCAGGCCAGATTACACATCCAAGAGTTGTCCACAACCACAACCCATCCCACGGACCCCCTGCTGGCAATTAATCAGGAAGGAAAAAGAGAAAACAAGCAAAGCTCTCTTCCCTTTCTTTGGTTCTGAGGAGCAGTTTGTTTGATAAGATAAACACTTGGCCACCTCTTGCCATCTTTTATGTTGCATTGGGTTTCATTTGTGTCCTCCAAAAAGTCGATCCCACAGCCAGAACTGTCTCCAGAGGGCTCTGGTTGGCTTCCGTCCCGCCCACCTGAGGCTGGGTAGATGAGAAAAACAGTTTTCCAACCTCAGTCTTAACAGCAGGCTTGGGTGGGAACCTGCTGGGGCAAGAACTTCCTGACCCCTGGATTGGGGATAGGATTACAGGATCTGTGACCCCCATCTGCCACCTTGGCCTCCCCAGAAGGCACCTCTTTGTGTGGAGGGAAGGGGGGAAGGGCCCCAATGACTCACTCAAGACCCTTGGGGAGAGAGCGCACAGGAGGTGAATCTGCCATATTATTATGAACCGTCTGATCAGGCCACTCCCCAGTTCTATGTCGGGTATCCAGGCTCTGCACAGCCAGCCCTGAGGTGAATGGTCCAGCATTCCCCTATGCCTTTCTCCTCCAGGGGATCTTTCCCAGTCTTCTCCACACCAGCTGGCCATGTTCCAAACATCCGCCTTTGCCTTTGCTGTGCCCTCTGCCTGTCTGCGCCCTTCTCCCCAGCTTTGCTTAGCAATCTCCTATTTATTCAGCTCACCTGTCACTTTGTGACATGCTCCAAACCCAATCCCTCCCCGGCTTCTTCCCCTATCCAGCACTGAAATACATCACACTTCTCTCTGCTGCCTTGTTCAAACTCCATTAAAGAACTTCTCAAGTTTGGCTATTTGAAACACGCTTTTGAGACCTTGAATTCTTAGCTGCAGACCCAAACAGATTCAGTCCTCTCCAGAGTCATCACACAATGTACACGATTCCGACCCCAGCCCTGCTTCTGAGCCACTTACCATTCTGACTGTGCCCTCTTGGATGCCCAGAAAGCCATTCTTCTGCAGTCACTCTGGCACCCAAAGTGGTCATGTCCCACCTTTCCCTAAACTGCTCAGCTCAAGTCCCTGCATAGCCCAGGAGGGCCTGCCAGCTGCTCCGTCTTCTCCTTCTCTCCCCATGGTTATCCTCATCCCCAGCCTCCTTTCTGTGTCTGCAATGCCCAGTCCTTGTCAGCTTCAAGGCTTTTGCATCCGCTCTTCCCTCTGAGGGGATCTCTCTTCCCCGGTTCTTTGGCGGCTTCCCACTTGGCCTTCAGGTTTCGGCTGGAATGTTCATTCCCCAAGAAGTCTTCCCCAACCCCCAGTCTGAATGAAGCCCCCTGAGCTCACACTCATGTCACCCTGGATGCGGCTGGAGAGTGTGGTATTTGCCACTGTTCCCACTTCATGTGAGAGTACGTCCTTTCTCCTTCCCCTCAGTCTCGCCCATTTTCAGGGAAGATGGCTAAGTCCTGTGTCCTCCCCAAACTCCAAGTAGGGACACTAGCTCCTGGCTGAGCTCTCTGTCAAGGGACAGCTTTGAGATAGACAGATAATAAAACTTCCCATGGGTACCCAAGGCTTCAACTAGCACATTCTGCACCCCCCACCCTGAATTTTTTTTTTTTTTTTTGAGACAGGGTTTCACTCCCATTGCTCAGGCTGGAGTGCAGTGGCATAATCTTGGCTCACTACAACCTCCACCTCCTGTGTTCACGTGAACCTCCTGCCTCAGCCTCCCCAGTAGCTGGGACTACAGGCTTACGCCACCACGCCCAGCTAATTTTTATAGTTTTAGTAGAGACAGAGTTTTACCATGTTGGTCAGGTTTGTCTCGAACTCCTGACCTCAAGTGATCCGCTCTCCTCGGCTTCCCAAAGTGCTGGGATTATAGGCGGGAGCCGCCACACGTGGCCACGTTCTGCCATCTTATAAATTGCTTCAAGAGAGGCTCCTGGTTTCTTTGGTTTAATTGTAAGTGACCTGAGGGTGAGGGGCTTTTCTCCTCTACATCGTGTCTCCCAAAGCCTTGCCACAATGTGGTCATAGTGAACACTCTCCTAAATCACACACCACCGCCCACTACACACACACACACACACACACACACACACACACACACACACACACACACACACACACACACACACACCCTCCTTCTCTACGGTCCCAAAGGATAAGTGTAGGAGGCTGATAACAACAGGTTGTGTGGTGCTTGTGCTTTTATAGCGGCAGCTCGCTGTAAACCAAAAGAATTTTTGGAAGGTCCTAGGTTTGAATTTTGGTTCAGCAATGTAAGAGGCGGGTGACCTGGGATAAGCATTTGAATCCCAGATTCCTCATTTATAAAATGGTAACCCCAAATGCTTAATTGTAGAGTCCATATAATAATTAAATGACTAGGTACTTATAATTGTGCAAATACAGGTAGAATGAACTCATTGTATAAAGTAACAGTTTCTGAGCTGGGCATGGTGGCATACCTGTAGTTCCAGCTACTGGGGAGGCTGAGATGGGAGGATTGCTTGAGCCCAGGAGGTAGAGGCTGCAGAGGGATATGATTATCCCACTGTAATTCGGCCTGGGTGACAGAGCAAGACTGTTTGAGGGGCCAAGGGGGAAAAAAAGGCTTTCTCTGTGTGTAAAAGCCTGGGAAAAGTGTTTACCTCTGGGAGGGGAAGATGCTGAGATGAAGAGGACGATGAAGTATTTTCTGCTATTGCTGTGCTTTTGTATTTTCTTGCCTGAATTTTTTTTTTTTTTTTTTTGAGACAGAGTCTTGCTCTTATCATCCAGTCTGGAGTGCAATGATGCAATCTTGGCTCACTGCAATCTCTACCTCCAGGGTCCAACCATTCTCCTGCCTCAGCCTCCCAAGTAGCTGGGATTATATGCACCCGCCACCACACCGGCTAATTTTTTTTTTTTTTTTTGGTATTTTTAGGAGAGATGTGGTTTCATCACGTTGGCCGTGCCCCTCTTGAACTCCTGACCTCAGATGACCCACCCGTCTCGGCCTCCCAAAGTGCTGGGATTACCAGAGTGAGCCACCTCACCTGGCCTCTTGCTTGAATTTTGAATGAGACTGTACTCCTTTAGTTACTTGCTGCTGTAGATTGGACTGCCATAGAGCACACATTTTCCTTTTCCTCTGCCACTTTCCTGGACTGAACGGACTTCTCCAACTCTTGTCTTTGGTCTTGGCCATGTGAATTGCTTTGGCTAATGAGATGTTAGTGGACGTGAGCTAAACAAAGGCTTGAAGCATACAGTGGAGTTGAACCGTTCCCTATGTGCCTGGCTTTCATGACACTGAGAACATGCTTTGAGTAGCCCACAAGTCCCAAAGGATGAGTGACACGCAGGGCAGATCTGAGCCTGGTCCAATGCCCAGAAGCCCAGCTGAGCTCATGAGACCACAGCATCTCCCCAGAAAATCCACAGATGCATGAACAAGAAATAAATGAGAGTTTGTTATGTAGCAAAAGCTGACTGGCACACCGTGTTATTTTGAAAAGAGAAAAAAAGGCCAGGCTCAGGGGCCCACACCTGTAATCCCAGCACTTTGGGAGGTGGAGGCTGGCGGATCACCTGAGGTCAGGAGTTCGAAACCAGCCTGGCCAATATGGTGAAACTCTTCTAATAAAAAAACCAGAAATTAGCTGGGCATAATGGTGGGTGCCTGTAAGCCAGCTACTCAGGAGGCTGAGACAGGAGAATCATCTGAACCCAGGAGGCGGAGGTTGCAATGAGCAGAGATTGTACCATTGCACTCCAGCCTGGGCAACAAGAGTGAAACACTCCATCACAAAAAAAAAAAAAAAGGAAAAGGAAAGAGAAAAAAAATTAAACAAAAAAAAAAAATCAGGAAACAGAGTGCCCAGCAAATTGCGGTTGCATAAATGCTGTTTCCTCTTTCATCCTCTTACCCTCCTGAAAGGGCTGACTCAGGAGCCTCCGGAAACACTTCTGGGGCCCTGTTTGAACAGGTTGCCCCTCCTCATGGCACTTTGTACCCATTGCTTATTTTTGTTATTTATTTATTTATTTATTTATTTATTTATTGAGACAAAGTCTCATTCTGTCACGCAGGCTGGAGTGCAATGATGCAATCTCAGCTCACTGCAACCTCTGCCTCCCAGGTTCAAGCGATTCTCCTGCCTCAGTCTCTTGAATAGTTGGAAATTACAGGTGCCCGCCACCATGCCTGGCCAATTTTTTATATTTTTTAGTATAGACAGGGTTTCACCATGTTGGCCAGGCTGGTCTCGAACTCCTGACCTCTAGTCATCTGCCCGCCTCGGCCTCCACAAGTGCTGAGATTACAGGTGTGAGCCACTGCAGCCAGCCACTTATCTTGTTCTATCTTGTAAAATACTTAGTTGATCTCAAGCCTGTCTTGCCAACTGGAAGACAATCCCTGCCTTCAAGGAGTGTACAATCTACTTGCATAAATACAACAAATATAGAAAAGAATTGCTTTATATGTGTATCCAGCTGACACATATCCAAATCTATGTGCTCAGTGAAAAAAAAAAAAAAACCACAACATGGTGTAATGCATATGGATGATCCTGCCCACTGTTCTTATCTCAATGAAGGTATGCCACGGAGGAGAACAAGTGAGGGAGGTGGCCTGAATCTTATCAGCCTTTCATCGTCTGAGTATTTTGGTGAGCTAGACCCAAGTCTAATGTTTAAAGGTATATAGTTTGTGTCTGCTGTGATTACCAAGCACAATTCACAGTAGAGACTATTATTATCCCCATTTTAGTTAAGAAAACTGAAGCTTAGGAGGGACAAAATTACCCCAAATCATAGTTTGCAGGAGGTTGAGCCGGGACTGAGGCTCCAAGTCTGTCTGAATCCTAAGCTTCTTCAAGTCCTTGGATAAAAGAACAGAAGTAAATATGATTTTTATTTTTGAGACAGAGTCTTGCTCTGTCACCCAGGCTGGAGTGCAATGGCGCAATATCGGCTCCTTGCAACCTCTGCCTCCTGGGTTCAAGTGATTCTTCTATCTCAGTCTCCTGAGTAATTGGGATTGCAGATGCCCACCACTGCACCTGGCTAATTTTTGTATTTTTCACAGTAGAGATGGGATTTTGCCATGTTGCCCAGGCAGGTCTCGAATTTCTGACCTCAAGTGATCTGCCTTCCTTGGCCTCCCAAAGTGATGGGATTACAGGCATGAGCCACTGTACCCCGCCTAAAGATGATTTTTGTGGTTAGCTGTTTCACAGTGAAAGCCGACATCTGAGAACAGGGAAATTGTTGGATGCAGGACAGCCCCATCCACGGTCACCACCCTCAAGTAAGATTGGAACTTTTTCAACTTTTTTTTTTTTTGAGATGGAGTCTCACTTTGTCGCCCAGGCTGGAGTGCAGTGGCACGATCTCGGCTCACTGCAACCTCTGCCTGCAGGTTTCAAACAATTTTCCTGCCTCAGCCTCCCCAGTAGCTGGGATTACAGTCACACGCCACCACGCCTGGCTAATTTTTGTATTTTTAGTAGAGACGGGGTTTCACAATGCCGGCCAGGCTGGTTTCAAACTCCTGACCTCGTGATCTGCCTGCCTTGGCCTCCCAAAGTGCTGGGATTACAGGCATGAGCCACGGTGACCGGCCCCCCAAATTTTTGAACTGACAAAGGCTCTGAGTGACTTTGCAGATGCCACAGTTTCTCACCACCAAAGCTGAGGGGACCCAGAAGTTAGTAGTCAGCTGGGAAGTGGGTCAGGTGCAGCCATGTAAATCAGACAGTGCAGATTCAAGTCGTGACTCTGCAGTTGAGTTGCTGGGCAGCTTGAGGTGAGTCACTCAACATTCTGGGCTTTGAAGGGTTGGAGCTGGGAAAGGTGGGGTCTGCTGGCTTGATGTGGCCCATGGCATGTTTGTTTGTATCACATGTTATTTTTATTTTGTTTTGTTTCAGTTTTTATCAACATTAAAACAATAAGGTGTTTAATTGTGAAAAATAGTCCCTCATACACGGCTGCGAGAATGAATCTTGGTAAAACCACTATGAGGAAGCAAGTAGGCAAATTTCTTACATATTAGAAACATGGGGCCGGGTGCCGTGGCTCACACCTGTAATCCCAGCACTTTGGGAGGCTGAGGAGGGTGGATCACCTGAGGAGGGTGGATTACCTGAGGTGGGTGGATTACCTGAGATCAGGAGTTTGAGACTAGCTGGGTTAACATGGAGAAACCCCCATCTCTACTAAAAATACAAAAATTAGCCAGGAGTGGTGGCAGGTGCCTATAATCCCAGCCATTTGGGAGGCTGAGGCAGGAGAATCACTTGAACCTGGGAGGTGGAGGTTGTGGTAAGCCGAGATTGTGCCATTGCACTCCAGCCCGGGTAACAGAGAGAGAGAATGTGTCTCAAAAAAAAAAAAAAAAAATGCACACACAGAGACACTCTACTTTGTGGAATTAGCTACAGATATATCTGCATATATGAAAAATTATATATGTAGGAGATTATTCAGGCAGCCTTGTTTATTTTACTTTTAAATTTTACTTTAAGTTCTGGGATACATGTGCAGAGTGTGCGTGTTTGTTACATAGGTATATGTGTGCCATGGTGGTTTGCTGCATCTATCAACCTGTCATCTAGGTTTTAAGCCCCGCATGCATTAGGTATTGGTCCTAATGCTCTCCCTTCCTTTACCCACCAGCCCACAAAAGGCCCTGGTGTGTGATGTTCACCTCTCTGTATCCATGTGGTCTCATTGTTCAACTCTCACTTATGAGTGACAACATGCAGCAGTTGGTTTTCTCTTCCTGTGTTAGTTTCCTGAGGATGATGGCTTCCAGCTTCATCCATATCCTTGCAAAGGACAAGATCTAATTCTTTTTTGTGGCTGCATAGTATTCCATGGTGTATATACACCACCTTTTCTTTACTCAGTCGATCACTGATGGGCATTTGGGTTGGTTCTAATCTTTGCTATTGTAAATAGTGCTCAGCACTATTAATACCTATGCAGGATTGTTTAAAATGAAACAGTCTGAAAATACAATCCAAATGGGGATGGCTTAAATCAAATATGGGTCATCTGACCAGGCAAGGTAGCTCATGCCTATAATCCCAGCATTTTGGGAGGCCGAAGCAGGATGATCTCTTGAGCTCACGAGTTTGAGGCTGCAAGGAGCCATAATCACACCACTGCTCTCCAGCCTGGGCAACAGAGTGAGACCCTGTCTCAAAAAAGAAAAAAAAAACTGCAAAAAAATAGACCATCCATATAATGGAATACAGCTGCAGAGTGTAAAAATAATGAGGATTCTGTTTATGTACTAATAAAGAAAAATCTCGGCTGGGTACGGTGGCTGACACCTGTATTCCAGCACTTTAGGAGGCCGAGGTGGGGGGATCACTTGAGCCCAGCAGTTTGAATCCAGCCTGAGTGACACAGTGAGACCCCCATCTCTATAAATCAAAAATTAGCCAGGCACGATGGCGCATGCCTGGAGTCCCAGCTACTTGGGGGGCTGAGGTGAGAGGATGGCTTGAACCCAAGAGGTCGAGGCTGCAATGAGCTGTGTTTGTATCACTGCACTCCAGCCTGGGTGACAGCGCAAAACCCTGTCTCAAAGGAAAAACAGAAAAAAAAAGATTCTTTAGGACAGATTATGTAATAAAAGCAAAGTGTAAAACAATGCGTTCGTTATGCTCTTTTATGTAAATTGGGATAAAACACAAAAAAGGTATGTTTATGATACTATTTGTATAACTATAAAGACATTTCATCCGCAAGAAAGCAGTAATTGTGGTTACCTATGGAGTGGGAAACTACAGGAGGGAGACATTTTCTGTACCTTTTCAACTGTTTTGAATTTTGAGTTTTGAAAAAAAATGTTTAAAAAAATCAGGGTTGTCTCACTTTGGGAGGCTGAGACAGGTGGATCAGTTGAGGTCAGGAGTTTGAGACCAGCCTGACCAAATGGTGAAACCCCATCTCTACTAAAAATAAAAAAAAATTAGCCTGGTGTGGTAACGCATACCTGTAATCCCAGCTACTTTGGAGGGTGAGGCAGGAGCATCGCTTGAAAGCAGGAGGCAGAGGTTGCTGTGAGCCGAGATCGTGCCATTGCCCTCCAGCCTGGGAAACAAGAGTGGAACTCTATCTAAAAAAAAATCAGGGTTTTCATATATAAATGATGTAGTATTCCTGCAGGCAAGAGCAGACTGGAGTTGATTAGTGGTTGTCTCCTAGGAGGGGTTTGGGTTTTCCTGTTTGCCATAGTTCCCACCACTCCCTCTTGTCTCCCCAGCCCCACGTGCCAGTGTCTTTTCCATTTATCAGTTTGTTCACTGTTGTTCTTCTTAGACTGAAGTCTAAGGAGTGTTTCAGGAAACTTATATTCACGCCTGTCAAAAGCAGCCGACTTGTTGCATGACAGCGTGAATGTACTTCATACTGCAAAACTGCACACTTCAAACGGGTTAATGAATGGCACAGTGGCTCAGGCCTGTAATCCCAGCACTTTGGGAGGCCAAGGTGAGAGGAGCACTTGAGGCAAGGACTTCCAGACCAGCCTGGGCAACATGGTGAGACTCCATCTGTACAGGGAAAAAAAAAGGTTAAGATGGTAAATTTTAGGTTATGTGTATTTTACACACTTGTTTTTATTTATTTTATTTATTTTTTTGAGATTGAATCTCACTCTGTCACCCAGGTGGGAGTACAGTGGCACAATATTGGCTCACTGCAACCTTCAACCTCCCGGGTTCAAGCGATTCTCCTGCCTCGGCCTCCTGAGTAACTGGGATTACAGGTGTGTGCCACCATGCCAAGCTAATTTTGTATACAATTGTTTTTAAAAAGTGGCAGACTAGGCCTGGCGCGGTGGCTCATGCCTGTAATCCCAGCACTTCGGGAGGCCATGGCGGGCGGATCACCTGAGATGGGGAGTTCGAGACCATCCTGACCAACATGGAGAAACCCTGTGTCTCCTAAAAATACAAAATTAGCCAGGCACGGTGGCACACGCCTGTAATCCCAGCTACCCGGGAGGCTGAGGCAGAAGAATGGCTTGAATGCAGGAGGCAGAGGTTGCAGTGAGCCGAGATCACGTCATTGCAAAGACGGCTGGCTCTCTTGACCAACAAAAGTTTTGGAATGGATTCTCATCCTCCCAGCTTGGCTCAGATGCCTGCCCTGTGGCCAGAGGAGAGGGAATGGCTGATCTCTGGCACTTCCAGACATTCCCTGGGGAGCCCTCGATGGTGTAACTCTGGGGTAGGAGCTTTCAAGGTCTCTCCTGCCTCTGTGATTCTGGAGCTGCTTCTGCCCCTAACTTGCTGGGTGGTCTTGGATAAACCATGTCCCCTCTCTGAGCCTCTATTTCCTTACCTGTTACATGAGAAGCTTGAAGTGGATTGTCTTGCAGGCTCTTCAGCTCCAAGAGCTTCCTACTTCATTTCTCCTTGAGCAATTCCTCCGTTACTGTCTCCAGAGAGAGATTAAGTGGGCTTGAGGCTGGGCCAGGGAGCAGGCCTCCTTTTCTTGTTGGGATTGTGTGGGCTGCAGTGGGAGGTTCCCTTTTCTTCCTTCCTTACTTTCCTTTTTAAAAATTTCAACTGGAAAGTTATTTTAAACTGTATGTGGGGAGCTGCTAAAAGTCACATGCCTCAGATCTCCTGTGCTACAACCTCTTGTGGAGGAAGAGCAAGCCATTATATTTTTTTGAGACAGGGTCTGCCTCTTTTTCCCCAGGCTGGAGTGCAGTGGCGTGATTTCAGCTCACTGCCACCTCCACCTCCCAGGCTCGAGCGATCCTCCCACCTCAGCCTCCTGAGTAGCTGGGACTATAGGCATGTGCCACCATACCCAGCTAATTTTTGTATTTTTGGGGGTAGAGACGGGCTTTTTGCCATGTTGCCTAGGCTGGTCTCCAATACCTGGGCTCAAGTGACCCGCCCACTTCGGGCTTCCAAAGTGCTGGGATTACAGGTGTGAGCCACTGTGCCCGGCCAAGCAGTTCTTAATTCTTGCTGTTCTCTCTTCTCCCCCATCCCCATCGCATTCATCCTCTGCTGAGCTGAGTCAACTGAAAAACACAGGCCTCGAGTGATGGCTCTCGCCTGTAATCCCAGCACTGTGGGAGGCCCAGGCAGGCAGATCACCTGAGGTCAGGAGTTTGAGAGCAGCCTGACCAACATGGAGAAACCCTGTCTCTACTAAAAATACGAAATTAGTCAGGCGTGGCGGCGCATGCTTGTAATCCCAGTTACTTGGGAGGCAGAGGCAGGAGAATTGCTTGAACCTGGGAGGCAGAGGTTGCTGAGAGCCGAGATCACACCATTGCACTCCAGCCTGGGCAACAAGAGCTAAACTCCATCTCGAAAAAAAAAAAAATCCTGAAAAACGCTTTGGTGGCCTCTAGGACTGCAGTTCTCAGACCAGAGCCTTTTCAACTTGCACCTGCCTGTGGCTTACCAGGACAGCTTGTTAATACGGATTCTGGTCCAGTGGCCCTGGGCTGGGGTCTTGCATTTTTTTTTAATGCATTTGGAAGCACTGTGGTTTGTAAGGGGTCCTGAATTTTTAACAGTCTCCCAGACAATGCCCATAAACAGCACAGCCTTGAGGCACAGGGCCCAGATTACTGTTAGCTCAGGAAATCCATCTGGAAAATGGCCTGAAAATCACTGACCTGCTCCTTCTCATTTTCATTTTGCCGTATTTTAAATAATATTTTTTGAAAATATTATTTAATATTTGCCCTATTTTAAATAATATTTTTAAAAAACATTAAAACATGCATAAAATAAAAAATAAAAAGTTTAGTCAGAGGATCCCTTGAGCCCAGGAGTTTGAGACTGACCTGGGCAACACAAGGAGAAGACTTTGTCTTTACAAAATCTTTAATAATTAGCTGATATGGTGGCACACACTTGTAGTCCCAGCTTCTCAGGAGGATTGCTTGAGCCCCGGAGGTCAAGGCTTTAGTGAGTTATGATCTCACCATTGCACTCCAGCGGGGCAACAGAGTGAGATCCTCTCTCAAAAAAACAAAAACGTTTAACACTTTGAGAAGGGCATACACTAAAAAATTGGTCACCCCTTTTCCTGCCCCCCAGTCCTCCCGGTGCCCAGAGGTAGTAGCTCATTATCCATGTTTTTGTACCTTCTTCCAGGTAGAGTTTGTGCAGAATGATAATTATTATACAGCTATTCCTTATTGACCATTTCTTATGTCCTAGGGACTGAGAAATGCTTCTTGTGTAGATGACTTTACTTAATTTTTTCCAACAAGCCCCATTTTACAACTGAGGAAACTGGAGCACAGAGAGGTTGAGTGCTTTGATCTTCATTGCACAGCGAGGGAGGGTCAGTACTGGGATGCTAGTCCTCAGTATGCTACAGGATGCTACAACTTCTTGTGGAGGAGCTCCCAGGTCAGCACCTCTCTAGACAGATTTCCCGCCCACTGTTTTTTTTTTTTTTTTTTTTTGAGACGGAGTCTTGCTCTGTCTCCCAGGTTAGGGTGTAATAGCACAATCGCGGCTCACTGCAACCTCTGCCTCCTGGTTCAAGCCATTCTCCTGCCTCACCCTCCCAAGCAGCTGGGATTGCAGGTGTCTGCTACCGCGCCCAGCTAATTTTTGCATTTTTTTTAGTAGAGACAGGGTTTCGCCATGTTGACCAGGCTGGTTTCGAACTCCTGACCTCAAGTGATTCACTTGCCTTGGCCTCCCAAAGTGCTGGGATTACAGGCATGAGCCACCACGCTTGGCCTTTTTGTTTCTTTTGTTACAGCCAGGATAGCATACAATGTGCTGAGCCTTTCTTTGTACCCCTTAACCATTTATCTTGAAGAGGGCTCAATTGCAGTACCTGGAGACCTGCCTTCTTTTGAATAGCTGCAGAAGATTTCTTTGCCAGGACGAACCTGTTTTTTGTTTTTTGTTTTTTTTAACTAGGGACCTGTTGGGGGCGGGGTAGGAAAAGAAAGGGATCATTCCAGTTCTTTCTACAAAGTGCTGTCAAGTGTAGCATTGCATATACCTCATCTTACACGTGTGAGAGGATATCTGTAGGATGACCCCAGACCTGAAACTGCTGGCCAAAGGCTGTGTTCCTGTAAACCTTGACAATTGTTTTCCGAAGCTGCTCGGGCACCTTCCACTCCCCAAGGGTGTATGGGAGTACCTATTTCCCCAGAGACTCCCCACTACCATTTTATAAACTTCTGACTTTTTCTGCTGCTGATTTGAATGATCCCACAGGGAGCAGAGTTGGGTAAGACCCTCCCACCCCCTGCCTCCTTGCCTGATTGTCAAAAATGTCGCCTGAGGTGTATGGCTTCTCCCTGCCCAGTGACTCTGTTCTCCTGGTCAGGTCAGCCTGCTCCTCTGAAGAGCAGCCTGTGTCATCAGGGATTTTGTGGCTTAAAAATAAAGGGGATCTGATTGCACTCAGAGCCCTGGCCAGCCGAGCTCTCAGCCCTTCCCCCAGGCCCCAGGGATCAAAGCTAAGCAACTGGAATAAGCCACAAACAGTAAAGTTTGGCTTCTCAGAACCCTAAAAAACAAAGTGCCCGACACAAAGGCGAAGAAAGTGAAGATCAGGGTTCAGCTGGGCTCTGCTTTCAACCCTCCATCTGAAATGATCTCCCCACATTTTAGAGCAGTGGTTAAGTGCATAGACAAGACTGCCACGCCCTGGGTTCAAATCCTGCTTCCCGCACTTCGATGAGCAAGGAGACCTTAGGTTCATGATTTCACTTCTCTGAATTATACTTTTCTCATCTGCAGAACTGAGATAATGACAGGCTTACTTCCCAGTGTGCTGGTGAAGATCAAATATCGTAAAGTACACAAGGTTTTTTGAACACTTGGCATAAAGAAAGCACACAATAAACATTAGCTGTGATTTCGTTACAAATGTGATTTATTTATTTACTTGGTTATTGTCTGTCTAGAATATAAACCCAGGAAGGGCCAGACTTCATCTCTCTTGTTCTCAGTGGTGTCTCCCGTCCCAGCACAGTTCCTGAACCTAATAGGTCCTCTGCAAATATTCACTGGACAAATAAGTGAATGCATGAACGAATGAACAAGGGGAACCTGTCATTTCCCCTCCCTCAGCCTCAGTTTCTTTGTGAAATGGGAGATTGAGATTTCATTCTCTGTGTCCTCTTGTATTTTCCTAATCTGTAATGATCATATGTCATTGCTTTTTCCAATGGCAAGAAAAATTATAAAATATATATAAGCCCTTGTTCATAATTGCCAAAACTTGGAAGCAAATGAGATATCCTTCAATAGTTGAATGGAAAAGCAAACTGTGGTATGTCGAGAGAAAGGACTATTACTCATTGATTAGAAAAAAAAAGATCTATCAAGCCGTGAAAAGACATGGAGGAATTTTAAATATATATTTCTAAGTGAAATAAGACAACAGGGGCTGGGTGCAGTGGCTCACACCTGGAATCCCAGCACTTTGGGAGGCTGAGGCGGGTGGATCACCTGAGGTCAGGAGTTGGAGGCCAGCCTGACCAATGAAACTCGTCTCTACTAAAAATACAAAAATTAGCTGGGCATGGTGGCATGTGCCTGTAGTCCCAGCTCCTCGAGAGACTGAGGCAGGAGAATGGCTTGAACCCAGGAGGTGGAGATTGCAGTGAGCCAAGATTGTACCACTGCACCCCAGCCTGGGCAAACAGAGTGAGATGCTGTCTCAAAAAAAAAAAAAACGAGATGAAAAAGCTACCCACAATATGGTTCCAACTATATGACATTCTGGATAAACGAAAACTGTGGAGACAGGAAAAAAAAATCCAAAAAACAAAAAACTGTGGTTGCCTGGGGTTTGTGCAGAGGGAGGGAGGTATGAAGAGGTGAAGCACAGGAGAATTTTTGGGTGTTGGAACTATTCTGGATAATAAGATAATGGTGGACACATGTCATACATTTGCCAAAATCTGCAGACTGCATAACACAAAGAGTTAACTCTAATATAAACTATGGGCCTTAGTTTATAATAATGTACCCATATCAGCTGGGCGCGGTGGCTCACGCCTGTAATCCCAGCACTTTAGGAGGCCAAGGTGGGCGGATCACAAGGTCAGGAGTTCAAGACCAGATTGGCCAACATGGTGAAACCCGTCTCTACTAAAAAATACAAAAATTAGCTGGGCATGGTGGCTCGTGCCTGCAATTCCAGCTACTTGGAAGGCTGAGGTAGGAGAATTGCTTGAACTGGGACCTGGGAGGCAGAGGTTGCAGTGAGCCAAGATCACGCCACTGCACTCCAGCCTGGGCTACAGAGTGAGACCCCATCTCGATGATATTAATAATAATAATGTACCCATATCAGTTCATCAGTTGTAACAAATGTACTGCACTAATACAAGATGTTAATAATGGGGAAAAGCGGGGGAGGAAGGGGGAGTATAAGGGAATTCTCTGTACTTTCTTCTCAATTTTTCTGTAAACCTAAAATGCTCTGAAAAAATAAAGTTTAGGCCAAGCACAGTGGTTTATGCTTATAATCCTAGCACTTTAGGAGGCTGAGGCGGGAGGATCACTTAAGGCCAGGAGTTTGAGGTCAGCCAAGGCAACATGGTGAGACCCCGTCTCTACAAAGAAACAGTGAAGAATTAGTTGGACATGGTGATGTGTGCCTGTAGTCCCAGCTGCTACTCGGGAGGCTGAGGTGGGAGGATCGTTTGAGCCTGGGAGGGTCAGGCTGCAGTGAGCTGTGATTGCACCACTGTGCTCCAGCCTGAGCAACACAGTGAGGCCCTGTCTCAAAAATAAAATAAAATAATAACGTTTATTCGTATATACATATATATATATACAGGCTTGACTTTTAAAGTTTCACTAGTTGGCTTGTTGGCTTTTCAAACACACACATACACACGTACACCGCCTATACAGGCAGTGTTGTTTCTAATTTTTCAATTTTTAAAAATGTATGCTTTGATTTTTAGGAAAATCGTTCAAGGAATGACAAACTGTTTAGACCAGAATGATCACCTTGTACAACGTAGAGATGGAAGCCTGGAGAGCGGAAGTGACTTGTCCAAAGTCACATGATGAGAGATGAGAAGGCTATGGTCTATCCCAGGCCTTCTCACCGCCAACGTGCAGGCTCTGCCTCAGTTTTCTCTCTGTAAAATGGGTTATAATAGTGCCTACCTTCTTGGATTGCTGGGAGGATTAAATGAAATAATATGCATGGTGCTTAGAAGAAGGCATGGCACACAGTAGATGCTCAATAAAAGCTACCCTTTATTAGTATCAAATTATGGTGAGGAGAAGGAGGAAGGGATGATGATGTCAGTTCTTGTCTTTCCTATTTGGCTTGTCATGAAGAATCACAAGGCTTTAATAAGGGCCTTTTTGGTTTTTGCTTTTTTATTTTATTTTTTCTTTTGTTGAGACAGAATCTCACTCTTGTCATCCAGGCTGGAGTGCGGTGGGGCGATCTTGGCTCACTCCAACCTCCGCCTCCTCGGTTCAAGCAATTCTCCTGCCTCAGCCTCCCGAGTAGTTGGGACTATAGGTGTGTGCCACCGCGCTTGGCTAATTTTTGTATCTTTAGTAGATACCGGGTTTCACCATGTTGGTCAGCCTTGTCTCGAGCTCCTGACCTCAGATGATCCGCCCACCTCTGCCTCTCACAGTGCTGGGATTACAGGAGTGAGCCACCAAGCCTGGTCTGCTTTTTTATTTACTATATGTTTTCAAGGGGAGGCAAGAGGGAGGTTATTGTATGGAAGCCTGCAAGCAGGCCTGGAGTTCCACTGGAGACTTCCTTTCCTTCCTTCTGGCTAGGAATCCCAACAAATTGAGAGGAAGTCAAGTTGTGGGATGCCAGTGGGGTTTGCAGAGCCTCTTGTGGGATCTCCCTGTTGAGAAACTGGTCTGCAGAATCCAGGGTTGGAGTCAAGAAAGGAGAGATCTCAGAGATAGTGTCTTCTATGATAAAAAAAAAAAAAAAAACACCCAAAATTGTGTTTTAGAAGAAATCTTCACCCACCAAACCCTGACTCAGCTGTCCTTGAAGTTTCAGGCTCCTCCACTGTCATTTTGTCCAGGCTTTGCAAACTCAGCTGCCTACAGGGTCCTAGCAAGGAAGTTTTGTGCCCATGGCAGGGGGTGGAACTGAGGAGTACTGACCCCATCCAAGCGGGGACCCCTTCAGACAGTGCACTTCCAGACTATGGCGACTTCGGAAAAGCATAGGCCCTGCGGGGGCTGGGCCTTCTAATGGGATCTCTCTCAGCTTTTAAACCTTGTGATGGCCAAACAAGACATGTCTAGGGTCACGTCCAGGGTCATGTCTGGGGTCATGTCTGGGGTCGTGTCTTGTTTGGCCATCACAGGCTGTCTTGTCCTGGATAACTTCTGAAGTACAACCTCTTCAACTTGGAAAGATTGGGAAACTGTGGCCCAGGGAGGTGGAGTAAATTGTTTAAGGTTCCCCAAAGTCAGGCCAGGCAAGGTGGCTCATGCCTGTAATCCCAGCACTTTGGGAGGCCAAGGCAGGTGGGTCACCTGAGGTTGGGAGTTAGAGATCAGCTTGACTAACATGGAGAAACCCCATCTCTACTAAAATTACAAAAAAAATGAGCCGGTTGTGGTAGCATGCGCCTGTAATTCCTGGCAGGAGAATCGCTTGAGTCCAGGAGGCAGAGGTTGCAGTGAGCCAAGGCTGCGCTATTGCACTACCGCCTGGGTTACAAGCATGAAACTGCGTCTCAAAAAAAAGGTTCCCCAAAGTCAATGTTAGAACTCCAGCTTCATTTCTCTCAACCTCCTTTCATTGTGATGCTGTTCTGGGGCTAAAGAGTGTCAAATCCTTTCCTTCCCATCAGAAAGTGAGATCTTTTTCTGGGTCCCAGGGAGGAGGCAGAGGCATCTTATTTTTTTTTTTTTTACTAAATTTTTAAAAAAATTTTATTTTATTTCATAGAGACATGGTTTCACTATTTTAACCAGAGTAGTTTCAAACTCCTGGCCTCAAGCAATCCTCCCACCTCAGCCTCCCAGTGTGCTGGGTTTGCAGGCATGAGCCACTGTGCCTGGCTTTTTAAGGAATTTTTAATTGTGGTAAAATACACATAACATAAAATGTAACATCTTAACTCTTTCTTTCTTTTCTTTCCTTTCCTTTCCTTTCCCCTTCCTTCCTTCCTTCCTTCCTTCCTTCCTTCCTTCCTTCCTTTCTTTCCTTCTTTCCTTCTTTCTTTCTTTTCTTTCATTCTCTCTTTCTTTCTCTCTCTCCTTCCTTCCCTCCCTCCCTCCCTCCCTCCCTCCTTCCTTCCTTCCTTCCTTCCTTGAGTGCAGTGGCGCAATCTCAGCTCACTGCAACCTCCACCTCCCAGGTTCAAGCAACTCCCCTGCCTCAGCCTCTCAAGTAGCTGGGACTACAGGCGTGCACCACCACCCAGCTAATTTTTGTACTTTTACCAGAGACCGGGTTTCACCATGTTAGCCAAGATGGTCGTGATCAACCCGCCTCAGCTTTCCAAAGTGCTGGGATTACAGGTGTGGTGAGCCACCATGCCCGACCCACATCTGAACTATTTCTAAATGTGCAGTTCAGCAGCATTAAGTATATTGACATTGCTGTGCAAACTTCACCACTGTCCATCTCCAGAATTCTTTCCATCTTGCAAAACCGAACTCCATGCTCATTAAACAACACCCATTCTGCCCTCCAGCCCCTGGCAACTGCTATGCTACCTTCTGTCTTGATGATTTTGACTATTCTAGGGACCCCATCTAAGTGTAATTGTATAGTATTTGTCTTTTGGTGACTGGCTTGGTTCATTAGCATCATATCCTCAAGGTTTACCCATGTTGTAGCATGTATCAGAATTTCCTTCATTTTAAAGTCTGAATATATTTCCCTGTAGATGCCACACCTGGTTAATCCATTCATCCTAGGCCGGACACTTGGGTTGCTTCCACTTTCGGCTATTGCGAATAATGCTGCTATGAACACTGGTGCACAAATATCTGTTGAAGACCTTCCTTCCTCCCTCCCTCTTTCTCCCCGTCCCTCCTTCCTTTCCTCCCCCCCTCCTCTCTTTCTTTCTTTCTTTCTTTTTGACAGAGTCTCACTCTGTCTCCCAGGCTGGAGTGCAGTGGCACGATCTCAGCTCACTGCAACCTCTGCCTCCTGGGTTCAAGACATTCTCCTTCCTCAGCCTCCCGAGTAGCTGGGATTACAGGCGCGTGCCACCACACCCAGCTGATTTTTATATTTTTAGTGGAGACGGGGTTTCACCATGTTGGCCAGGATGGTCTTGATCTCTTGACCTTGTGATCTGCCGGCCTCGGCCTCCCAAAGTGCTGGGATTACAGGTGTGAGCCACCATTTCCGGTCAAGGCCTTTCTTTCCATTCTTTTGGGTATATGCCCAGAAGTAGAATCGCTGGGTCATATGGTAATCCTATTTTTAATTTTTTGAGGAACTGCCATTCTGTTTTCCTCAGCATCTGTACCATTTTACATTCCTGCTAGTAATGCATACGGGTTCGAATTTTTCCCATATCCTCACCAACACTTGTTATTTTCTGTGTATTTTTGTTTCGTTTTACTTTTTTTTTTCTTTGAGACCGGGTCTTGCTCTGTCGCCCAGGCTGGAGTGCAGTGGTGCGATCTTGGCTCATTGCAGCCTCCACATCCTGGGTTCAAGTGCTTCTTCTGCTTCAGCCTCCCAAGTAGCTAGGATTACAGGCGCCTGCCACCACGCCTGACTAATCTTTGTATTTTTAGTAGAGACAGGGTTTCACCATGTTGGCCAGGCTGGTCTCGAACTCCAGACCTCGTGATCTACCTGCCTCGGCCCCCCAAAGTGCTGGGATCAAAGCGTGAGCCACCGTGCCCGGCCTGTTTTACCTCTTGATATTAGTCATCCTGACAGGTGTGAGATGAGGCAGGGGATTCCTGATTTGTGTCTGGAAGTTCTTCCTCAAGGGTGGCTACAGAAGAGTCACATGGGAGAATCTTCATGGGCGTTTTGTGGGGCTTACGAGGTGGGTGGCTGAGTTCGTATGAGAGCAGTGTTGGCAGCCAAACTCACTGGTTTTGGTTCTGGTATTGTTACAAGGCAGCCAGCCTGTTAAAATTCATAGGAATCACCAAATTTTCTAAGAATCTTTTTATTTCCACTTGACATAGATGTGTAAGTGAGCTAAAATTATCCAGTACTGATCCGGTGTGGTGGGTCCCACCTGTAATCCTAGCACTTTAGGAGTTTGAGGCAGGAGAATCACTTGAGGTCAGGAGTTCAAAATCAGCCTGGGCTACATAGCAAGATCTTGCCTCTACAAAAAATTTTTAAAAATAATTAGCTGGGCAGGGTGGCACATGCCTGTAGTCCTAGCTACTCAGGAGGCTGAAATGGGAGGATCACTTGAGCCAAAGAGTGGGAGGTTGCAGTTAGCTATGATTCCACCATCCCACTCCAGCCTTCTTGGTGACAAAGCTAGACCCTATCTCAAAAAAAAAAAAAAAAAGTACTCAGTACAGTGAGTAGCACACAGTAAGTGCTCAATAAAAGTGAATTGGTGAATTTTTATTAAAAACTTTTATTTTATTTTGTAGAGACAGTTTGACTATGTTAACCAGGATAGTGTCAAACTCCTGGCTTCAGCTTCGAGAAGGATAACACCAAGGAAGGTGGTCTGATGGTGATTTCGTGGCAGAGAGTTAGAATCTCTCAAGGGACTACTAGAGGCTCCCCCTGCTGCCTGCCTATTTTCAGCCAGACTCACCTTGGGAGCCTGTCTGTCACCTCCTAACACAGGAGTGAGGCCAGAGGAGACAGCTCTGACCTCTGGGAGCCTGTACCCCAGGACAGGGCTGATAAGCTACCTAGGGTGGGGCAGGCCTGTGTTCTCTCTGCATTCCTGTCCAGTTTGCGGACTGACTCGCTCCTGAAAGATCTGTCTGTTCTCTTTTTCCCCACCCCCAGCCTCTGCTGCTGTTGGGGATGGCGTGAGATGAAAATTCATTTGCTGGGGCGAGGCTCCCAGAGAGTGTGACCTGAAGAAGCCGAGGAGATCGATGCTGAGTGAGTTTGTGGGAAAACAGAGCTGTGGGAGTCACTTGACAGCCCAAGGCGGGCGAGACAGAGTCACATGCCCGGAGAATAACCAGGAACTTCCAGGGTTGGCAGGGGAAGTCTGGGGACGCATAGAGGGCCAAGAGGTGTTGCAGACGTGCAGGTCTTGGGTCTGAAGAATGAGTTCTGGGTTTTAAGGCCTAGCTCTCTGATGGAGGCCTCGACTGGCAGCCACCGCCCTTAAGATTAAGTCTGCATTTCTTACAGCGGCCAGCAGCGCCTGCAATGTGGCCCCTGCCTGCCATTGCCTGGGACTCTCCCCAGGTCTGTTCTGCTCTGCTGCAGCCCTGCTGGCCTTTCCTTTTTGTTGCTCCAAGGCCAAGCTTGCCCTGGCCACAGGGCCTTTGCATCTGCCACCCCTTGGCCTGGACCCTTCTTTTGCCTGGCTCTGGGCGTGGCTGCTTGTTTCTCAAGCTACAGGACCTGCTCATATGTCAGCTCCCCCACGACACTTCATTGACCACCGCTAAATTAGTTCTGCCAATCCTACTTTTTTTTTTTTTTTGACACAGGGTCTCACTCTGTCACCCAGGCTAAAGTGCAGTGGCCAAATCACAGCTCACTGCAACCTCCACTTCCTAGGTTCAAGTGATCCTGCCGCTTCAGCCTCCCAAGTAGTTGGGTCCACAGGCATGCGCCACCATGCTCTGTGAATTTTTGTATTTTTTGTAGAGTTAGGGGTTTCGCTATGTTGTCCAGGCTGGTCTCAAACTCCTGAGCTCAAGGCTGTTTTTGTTTTGTTTTGTTTTGCTTTTTTAATTAATTTTTTTTTTGTGGGTGGCACAGGCTCTCCCTCTGTCTCCCAGGCTAGAGTGTGGTGGTGTGATCATAGCTCATTGCAGCTTCAAACTCCTGGAATCAAGTGATTCTCCTGCCATGGCCTCTAAAAGGGCTGAGATTACAGGCATGAACCACTGTGCCCAGCCAATCCCTCTGGTTTATTTCATCTATAGCTCTTGATGTGCTCTGAAATTACCTTTCTCATTATGTTATCTTATACTGGTTCACAGTCACTTCTTTTAGAGAGAAGGTCAGCTCCTCACTGTGGAGCCCGTGTGTCTCAGATGAGGTGTGTTTCACTTTTCTGGGCCTCAGTTTCTTCATCTATAGAAAGAGATCAAAGGGCTGAATATTTTCTCTGACTCTTATATACCATGGGCGGGAAGGATCTAAGAAATTTAGGGATAGTCTGGGCACCATGGCTCATGCCTATAATCCCAGCACTTTGGGAGGCCGAGGTGGGTGGATCACCTGAAGTTGGGAGTTTGAGACCAGCCTGGCTGACATGGTGAAACCCCGTCTCTACTAAAAATGCAAAAATTAGCCGGGTGTGGTGGCAGGCGCTTGTAATCCAAGCTACTGGACAGGCTGAGACAGGAGAATTGCTTGAACCTGGGAGGCAGAGGTTGCAGTGGAAAGAGACCGTGCTACTGCCCTCCAGCCTGGGCGATAAAGCAGGACTCTACAAACAACAACAACAACAAAAGAAATTTAGGGAAATGTTTTGAAAACCATAAAGGAGAAGTTGAAAAGTCACTTGCTGAGGGCAAAGAGACCCATCTGTGGAAGGAACTGCCCTTTTAACACATGTAATTTGCTTTGCAAAATGTTTTTCTTCCCGGCCCAACTACCCAGCAAAGAGTCTCACCCCCTCTTGCCCTGGGGGAGGTAACAACCTCCTAGGAAGAAAAGGAAAGGAAAGGAAAGAAAGGAAAGGAAAAGTGATTTTACTTATTCTCATGTCACCTGGGAATGGGATGGTTCAGTATTTGTTCAGTCTTAAGCCTGATCCTGCTCCTGGGGCTCTGGCAGGAACTTGCAACAAGGCCTCTGATGGTTCTCCTCCCTCTCTAGGCCCTACTTTTTCCATCCCTTGAAGGAGAGGAAGAGAATGTTTGAAGCCTGGGCTCTCCCAGTGCTGGTATTTAGGATAACATGGACTCACCAGGAGGCAGAAGAAACCACTTTGTCCCAAAGTGACCCTGGCATGGGCCTCGTCCAGTGCATCCATTAATAACACTCCTACCGGGCCTGTACAGCTTCCCAGAGCAATTTCCCATCCATTACCTCCCAGCAACTCTGGATGGATGTGGGCCAGCAGGCCACTGTC
Source organism: Sapajus apella (assembly GCF_009761245.1). Lineage (NCBI taxonomy): Eukaryota > Metazoa > Chordata > Mammalia > Primates > Cebidae > Sapajus > Sapajus apella. The sequence continues at coordinate 6,978,995 of NW_022437032.1, forward strand.
CTCACCCCAGTTTGGCAGAGACGAAAGGAGGCACTGGGCACAGAGGCGCGTGCCCGTAATTCCAGCACTTTGGGAGGCCGAGGTGGGTGGATCACCTGAGGTAAGGCATTCAATACCAGCCTGGCCACCACGGTGAAACCCTGTCTCTACTAAAAATACAAAAATTATCCAGGGGTGGTGGCACGTGCCTGTAATCCCAGTTACTTGGGAGGTTGAGGCAGGAGAATCGCTTGAACCCTGGGGGGGTGGAGGTTGCAGTGAGCCAAGAGCACGTCACTTCACTCCAGCCTGGGCAAAAGAGCTACACTTTGTATCAAAATAAAAAAAGAAAGGAGGAGACAGCAAGGCCCCCTCTGCCGCTCCAGACTCATGCCCGACCACTCTCTCCCTTGGTTCTGCCTCAGGACCTTTGCACCTGCCACTCCCTCTCTCCACCTGGAATGCTCTTTTCCCAGGTACCCACACTTCATTACCTCTCCTCTCTCATGTCTCCAAGAGGCCTTCTCCGATCACCTTGTAGAAAATAACAGCTGCTCTCTCATCATGGTCCATCCCTTCACTCTGTTTTATTTTTCTTCATGGTATTTTTTGAAACTTAACATTCGATGATCTCTTTACTTACTTATTATTTATTTATTTATTTGAGACAGAATCTGTTGCTCTGTCACCCAGGCTGGAGTGCAGTGGCACGATCTCGGCTCACTGCAGCAACCTCTGCCTCCCGGGTTCAAGTGAGTCCCCTGCTTCAGCCTCCCGAGTAACTGGGATTACAGGCATGGGCAACCACACCTGGCTAATAGTGTAGTTTTAGTAGAGATAGGGTTTCACCACCTTGGCCAGGCTGGTCTCGAACTCCTGACCTCAAGTGATCCACCGGTCCCAGCCTCCCAAAGTGCTGGGATTACAGGCGTGAGCCACCACGCCCGGCCTCTTTACTTACTTATTGTCTGTCTCCTCTGCCAGAGCGTCAGCTGCATGAGATGAGAAATGTTGTCCACCTTATTCAGTGCTGTGTCCCCAGTGCCTAACAGATGACTGGGACAGAGTACGTGCTCACTAAATAATTATGAGATTGAATGAGTCTTCCAGGGGTGTGAAAGTAGAAGCAACCTTGAAAGACAAATTTCATCTGTCCCGCTGCCACCAGAATGGACTTGGTGCCGGAGTGGGTCTCTCTTCTGTGAGTGTCTCTCAGCAGAAATCAAGATTATTAAAACCAAAAACTAAAGTGGTTAAAATCATGACCAAGGTGGATGCACTTTCTTTTCTAGCCCTATCTTGCTTTCTTAGAAGGGTTGACAGAAACAGGAAGTAAAGGCAAGATATGTTGGTTACATGTTGCTGATGAATGATATGGACAAACTGCTTAAGAAAGAGCTTTTGATTCTTTCTTGCCCAGGATTAGGGGTTTTCTAGCTGTTTTTTATACATGCCCACTAGTACTGGATAATAATAGTTATGATAATTATTTTACCGAGGTCTTGTGTGGAGCACTTTCAATACCTTATTACTAACCTGAATAAATACCTTATTACCAGCCCTGAAAGGTGGATACGGTTGTGATGATCTCATTTTAGGGGAGGAAAGTGAGGCTCTAAAATGTGAAGCGCAGGAGGTAATCAATTTGCCCAAGGTCACACAGCCAGGTGCAAACACGGTTGACCGTTTGCATTACCTACTCACTGCACTGGGCCAAATGACCCCTGAAAACCCCCTTCCAGGAATGAAATTCCCCGTGGCTGAGAGGTTAAGAGCAGGGGCTCTGGAATCAAACTGTCTCAGAACCTGGGCTAGATGACTGACCTCGGTAAAATTCACTACCTGTTTTGGGCCTCGGTCTCTACCTGGAAAGTGAGGTTGATGGTGATGCTGATGGTGATACCAGTGTCAATGGAGATTCAGTGAGTTTAATCTTCGAGGTGCTCAGCATAAAGGTTGGCATGTGGTAAGTGCTTAGTAATTGTTTTTTTAGTTTTTATTTTTTTAGAGAGCATGTCCCACTCTGTTGCCCAGGCTGGAGTGCAGTGGTGCAATCATAGCTCACTGTAGTCTCAAGCTCCTGAGCTCAAGTAATCCTCCCACTCCAGCCTCCCAAGTAGCAGGGATTATAGGCATGAGCCATCGGTGCATGGCTTGTTATTTTTAGTATCATTCTTCTCCACCTACTCTGCCCCTCCCTCTGTCAAGACACGTACACGCATACGCACATCCAGTGGGCTTCCTGGAGGAAAAAATTCTGCCAGACAGGCCAGGCGGCCACTTGAGTTCCAACCTAGAATCAGGCCAAGATATCCTCCCCTGGAGGGAAATTTCCTACTAAGTGGGGAGTGATCGCCTCTTGTGGCCTTTACTACCCTCCCCCAACCATTGCACTCACACCAGCTCCACACACTGGTCATGTGCCTGTCCCTCGGCCCGCGTGTGACTCAGCCCAGCAGCTGGACCCAATGGTGGGAGGAGAGTTGGAGATTAGCACTGCCAGGGGTTGTTTGGTGCAGCTGCCCAACTGCAAAGGTCAAGGGATTGGATTTCCACCTTGCGATGACATCCTGGGAGATGTGCACAGGACCCCACAGAGACAAAGCTGCGGGTGCCTCATCCCGGTTCACCCATCCAGGTTCATGGTATAATGTTATATTGAGCCTTTTCGTGTGTGCACTTGACAGTTTATGAAGTATTTTCTCACCACCCGAGATCTGCAGGGCAGCCAGGACTATTTTGATCATCCCCATGGAGGCTGAGTGTCTTGCTTGATGTCACTCAGCTGGTGGAGCTGGGATCCAACTGAGGTTTGCAGAGTTTAAGCCCAGCAGGCTTTCAACACACTGTACTGACTACCCTTAAAGGTGTATGCAAGTGTGTGTGTGTTCACACGTGTGCATGTGCATGGGATGTGTGTGTGCATGGCGTACTAAGGCAGAAGGTCACCTACCGATATGGTTTGGCTCTGTGTCCCCACCCAAATCTTACCTTGAATTGTAATCTCTATAATCCTCACATGTCAAGGGCAGGACCAGGTGGAGATAATTGAATCATAGGGGTGGTTTCTCCCATGTTATTCTCATGATAATGAGTGAGTCTCACAAAATCCGATGGTTTTATAAGCCTCTGGCATTTTCCCTGCTGGCACTCATTCTCTCTCCTAATGCCCTGTGAAGAGGTGCCTTCTGCTATGATTGTAAGCTTCCTAAGGCTTCCTCAGCCGTGCAGAACTGCAAGTCAATTAAACCTCTTTTCTTTATAAATTATCCAGTCTCAGGTATGTCTTCACAGCTGCATGAGAATGGGCTAATACACCTATCCTGTTACCTGCAGCTCGGCTTTTCTGATGGTCTAAATTCATGTCTGAGTATTAGAAGTACAGCTAGTGCTCAACTTATGACCATGATTGGTTCCGACCGACTGGTCGTAACACGATTTGGTCGTAAGTTGAGTAGGCTATGTGTACAGTTGAAATGGTGCATGCGGAGATGGTAGTGCTGCCGGAAGCTGATCCGCACTGTTGTAAGCCCAGCTGGGCAACATTTGCGCTGCCAGACTAGGAGCAGTTGTGGCTAGCAATTGTGGTCGTAAAGTCGAATGGTCGTAAGTTGCATAGGTCGTAAGTCGATCAATACCTGTATGTGGTGAGTCTTTCTATTTATGTATAATTATAATTTAAAAATTTTGTTTATTTTTAAACAGGTATCATATTCCCATAGTTCAAAATTCTAATGGGTACAGTAAAATGTCACCTTCCCTTCCCTGTCACCATCCACTCAGTTTCCCTTTTCTGTTACTAGTTTCTTCTACCAGGCAATTCTGTGCATTTACAAGTGAATATGAATATAAATATCCCCCACGTGCCCTCCCAGCCAACACTCTTTAAGGAAGTGGTTACCCGCTCCACTCACTATTCTGCGCCTTGCTTTTTAAATAATATGTCCTGGAGATCATTCCATCCCAGTACCTAAAGCACTGCCTTGATACTTTTCAAGGCTGTATAATGCTCCTCCTTTCTGGGATGCACTGTCAATTATCTGGCTAGTCCCCTATTGATGAACAATTAGGTTATTTCCCATACTTGCAATTACCTACTATGATACAATACACCATCTTGTACAGACATCACTGGGTATGTGTGTGGGAGATCTAGGGCCTTGCTACTCAGAATGTTCCAGAACCCTCAGCTGGGCATCAAATGGGAGCTTTGTTAGAACTGCAGCATGATGGGCTCCACCCCAGATCTGCTGCATTGGGATCTGCATTTTAAAAAGATGACTGGGGGGGGTGTATGCGCATTAAAGTTAAAAAGCATTGGCCTAGAAGACAGATTCCCAGAAGTGGAATTGCTGGGTTAAGAGACAGGTGCATTTATAATTTTGACAGGTCCAGCCAAACTGACATCTGCAGATATTGATTCAATATATATTCCCACCTGTAATGCATAAGCCTTTTGGGAGCTTCTTGAAAAAAATTCCACTTCCAGAACCACAGCCTATTGGAGAGTAGAATCCAGTGGGTCTGGGTGGGCCTCGGGATCTGTGTTTTATACATTGCCTGAGTCATTTGACGTTCACCAGGTTTAGGAACAACTAACCTAAATATATCCTTAACCTTTGACTGTAGAGCCATTTTGGGGCTCCTGGGTGACATGGCTATAATGGTCTCTAATTCTCCATCTAGGAATGGCAAACTCAAATGCCTGAAAGGGGAAGAGAGATATAGTACTGGTGACCAAAGTGGGCTGAGTTAGGTTTACATTGACATGTAAGTTAAAAAAAAAAAAAATACATGCAGACTCAGCAAAACACATTCGGGCTAAAACCGGGCCCACGGTCTGTGAGTTTGTGGTTTACAGTACCCTTGAAACATCCTTTTAAATGTTTTGGCAAATAATCCCACGCTGCCTGGTGAGGTCTTGGATGTCCTTCCTCCACATACTATTCAAGATTGTAGGGACCAAATTCAAGCCTTGACCTTGAGAAAACTGGACTCAGTGGTGAATGGGTGGCCTTCAAGATTTAAATATTTAAATCAATATTTACCAACGATCAGGCAATGTGCCCCATGCTGGGGGATTGAAGCCTGCAGGGCAAGGTCCAGGTCCCTCAGGAAGGGGGGGACAGATATATAACAAACAAGTGACGGCCAACCAGCGCGCACCATGCAGTGCTGTGACGAGGTTCCTAGCACCAAAGAGGCTCACAGCACCAAGGGAAGGTCACAGAGGAGGTAAGGCTGAGAAAGACAGTGAGTTTTTGTTCATCTCAAGTAGAAATTTATTTATTTTTATTTATTTATATATTTATTTGAGATGGAGTCTTGCTCTGTCACCCAGGCCAGAGTGTAATGGCATGATCTGAGCTCACTGCAACCTCCGCCTCCCAGGTTCAAGCAATTCTCCTGCCTCAGCCTCCCACGTAGCTGGGATTACAGGCACCTGCCACCATACCGGGGTAAGTTTTGTCTTTTTAGTAGAGATGGAATTTCACCATGTTGGCCAGGCTGGTCTTGAACTCCTGACCTCAAGAGATCAGTCCGCCTCAGCCTCCCAAAATGCTGGGACTACAGGTGTGAGCCACCACGCCTGGCCTTAAGTAGAGATTTAGACCAGGGGTCAGCAAACGTTTCCTGTAAAAGGCCAGATAGGGAATTTTTCAGACTTTGCAGGCCCCGTGGTCTGTCACAACTGTTCTATTCTGCCACTGTAGCAAGAAAGCAGCCACAGGCAATAGGTAAACAAAGGGGTGTGGCTGTATGCCAATAAAACTTTATTTATGAACACTGAAATTTGAATTTCATATAATGTTCATGTGTCACGAAATAGTCTTCTTTTGATTCCCCCCGCCCAGCCCTTTAAAAATGTGAAAACCATTCTTAGCTCACAAGCTGTACAAAAGCAGGCGGGTGATAGGGGGCTGGATTTGGCTGGTGGCCGGAGTTTGTCGACCCCTGATTTAGAAGATGAAGAGGAGGTTGCCAGGCAGACAGGAGAAGGGTGCTCCTGGCAGGGAGGTTGGCGGGTGCAGAGGCACGGAGGTGGCAGGGAAGAAAAGACTCAACAGAGATGTTGGGATCAAAATGCTGGGCTCTTGGCTCCCATTCCAGCCTCAGCTACCCTCCTCTCAGATCCTGTAGTCACGGCCCTTGAAATAAGTTTCCCCTCTTAAACCTGCTTAGAGCTTCTTATCCTTAAAAAAAAAATTCTCTCTCCTTCAAGATACAGTCCAATCTGGCCAGGTTTCTCAGAAGAGCAGTTGGCGGCTCCTGGATGACTCCCCTGCCCCTGCTCAGACCTTGTCCCTGTCCCTCTGAAGCTGGCTTCTGCCCCAGTGTTTCTCTCAAAGGTCACGGGTGACTTCCCCGCTGCCAAACTGCAACCGCCTAATCTGGGTCCACACGGTTACTCTGCTGGGGCTTTCATTACTGTTTACCAGCCACGGCTTCTGGAAACTCTTTCTCTCTTGGTTCCTATAAACTGTTCCTCGCTGGGTCCCCTCCTCTCCACCCTCCACTTCCCCCGGGGTTACTCTCTACTCTGCAATAAGGGTTCCAGCTCAGCCGACGGGAAAGCCAGAGCCTACCCCGGCCAGAAAGGTAGAGAAAGTGACTGAAGGGAGCTGGATGTGTTCTTTAGACACAAACACCCTTTGGTTGTTGAATAATAACAGTAGCTAACACTTAAAGAGTATTTAACATGTGCCCATTGCTGCTCTATGCACTTTCATTCTCATAACAACCCTTGGAGGTTACTATTATCATTCCCATCTTTCAGATGGAGGCACAGAGAAGTTGAGTAACTTGCCCGAGTCACACAGCATGACAGTGGTGGTCATGATTTGAACCCAGAACATCTGGCTCTAGAGTGAGCATAACCACCCCGCTACAACTTTGATGCTACCTTCTCCCCACTACCACCCCCACTTGCCAAATCATAAAGATTCTGTCCACTTACCATTCCCCTGTCCCCCCGCCCCGAGCAAGTGGACAATGTGTTGACCTCCTTGTAGCATGAGGTGGTAGAAATCCTAACCCTGTGGCTGATTTTACTAAAACCTACAGACAGAGGGATGTAAAAGACATTTTCCACATTCCTATCACAGAATATACTATGTGGCAGTTTACAGAGGGAAATAGATCTGCAAGTGCTGATGTGGAAAGATCTATGACTTACATTTATAGAGTGAAGCCAGCAAGTTGCAGAACAATACGTCCACTATCCTTTCATTCCACAGATATTGATGGAGCAGCCACTCTGTGCTGGACACTGAAAATCTTGCAGTGAACAGAACAAACTCCTGCCGCAGCTGAGCTAACATCTTAGGCAGAGAATGAAACAATACAGCCTGGGTGGTAAGTACAATGAAGAAATATCTAACGCAAGATTTTTGTAAAAAGAGTCACACCGCTAAACAATACTATGTCTATATCCCTAGAAAACACATAGTATTGTTTTGTTAGTATTGTATTTGTTTCTAGTATTGTTTTGTTTATGTCTATGGATACGTATATATCTCACACATATATAGTGATATATATGTATCACACATAGTGTGCGTATGTATGTGCATATATCCATAGAAAACAGAGGAATACTCTGACATGTTAAGGGTGTTTATCTCTACATGGTAGAAATAGAGGTGGTTTTCATTTTCTTCTATGTGTTCCTCTGGGTTTCCAAGGTTTCAGCAATGCGCAAACATTCCTTTTTTTTTTTTTTTGAGACAGGGTCTTTTTCTGTTTCCCAAGCTGGAATGCAGTGCCACAGTCAATGTGTCAGGCCAGGCACAGTGGCTCATCCTGTAATCCCAGCACTTTGGGAAGCTGAGGCGGGTGGATCACCTGAGGTCAGGAGTTCGAGACCAGCCTGACTAGTATGATGAAGCCCTGTCTCTGCTAAAAATACAAAAATTAGCTGGGCATAGTGGTGTGTGCCTGTAGTCCCAGATACTCAGGAGGGTGAGGCAGGAGAATTGCTTGAACCTGGGAGGCAGAGGTTGCAGTGAGTCGAGGTCATGTGATTGCACTCCACCCTGGGTGACAGAGCAAGACTCCAACTCCAAAAAAATAAAATTTTATATATATATATATATATATATATATATATATATATATTTATATATACTTATAAACGCACATGAAAAGGTCTGCAAAGAAGCATCCCAAACTGCTGATGGTAGTTATTCTGGGGGGAGTGGTGAGTGCCGGGTGTTTATCCAAAGATATTTTAGTCTTGTAGGTGACTATACTTATGTATTACTTGTGTAATTAAGAAGTAATAATAGGCCGGGTGTGGTGGCTCATGCCTGTAACCCTAGCACTTTGGGAGGCTGAGGTGGGCGGATTGCTTGAGGCCAGGAGTTTCAGACCACCCTGGGCAACATGGCAAAATGCATTCTCTACAAAAAAACTTAAAAAGTAGCTGGATGTGGTGGTGTGTGCCTTTGGTCCCAGCTACTCAGGAGGCTGAGGTGGGAGGATCGATTGAGCCTGGAAGGTTGAGGCTGCAGTGAGCCATGATTGTGCCACTGCACTCCAGTCTGGGTGACAGAATGAGATCTTGTCTCAAAAAGAAAAAAAGTAATGATAGCAAGAGATTGGAACCGTCCAGTGCTGGTGGAAATTTAAAATGATACAACCACTTTGGAAAACTGTTGACAATTTCTTATAAAAGTTAATCAGATGACTCAGTTATCCCCCTCCTAAGTATTTACTCAGGAGAAACAAAAACCTACATCCATGCACAGACTTGTCGCCCAATATTTCTAAGTGGCTTTTTCATAATGGCCCCAAAGTGGAGACAACCTGAAAGATTCTTGAGGATGAACACATTGTGATTTATCCACATGATGTGACACTACTCAGCATTGAAAAGGAACAAGCTACTGATACATGGAAAAATCTAAAAACATTATTTAAGCTGAGTGAAAGAAACCAGACACAAAAAAGCACGTAGCACATGATTCCAATTACATGGCAGGCACAACTCATTTATAGAAATCAGAAGGATGGGGGCTGATGGAAGGGGACCCAAGGGAAATTTCTGGGGTGATGGGAATGTTCTAGATTTTGATCGAAAGGGTGTACACATGGGTATAGACATTTGTCAAAATGCATTGAGTCATACACTTCACACGTGCATTTCACTGCAAGTATATTTTACCTTAATAATAATATGAGAAAACACAACCAAAGCTTGGAAAGGAATACTCTGACACGTTCAGAGTGTTTTATCTCTACATGGTAGAAATAGAGGCGATTTTCGTTTTCTTCCATATGCTCCTCTGGGTTTTCCAAGGTTTCAGCAATGCACCCACATTCCTTTGGAGAGTAAAAAAAAGAGTTTAGGAAACAACGGGGCCTATACATTTATAGATAAAGAACATGTATCTCTTTTGTGTGTCTGTTATGTATTAGTCATTTGGGGATAGGTTTTTTTTTTTTTTTTTTTTTTAGAAAGAGGGAGGGCAGGGCAAAAAAACAAAAGGAATCCTCTTAGCTCTTTTACAGCACTCTAAAAGGCCCCCTCCTCCATGAAGCATTCCTTGATCTCTCCCTCAAACCTCTGTCTCTGCACAGCTCATCTTAACTCCACTCTGACCCAGAAGGACAGGGTGCTTTCCTATTTTCTGAGGGCCTAGAGCACAGAGCTTTGCACGAGGTGTCTTCTTGGTCTGGGATCCCAGCACTGACTTTTTAAGAAAGTCCCAAAGCAGACCCTGGTGTGGGTAGGTCCCTCGTTGGTCACATTTTCCACCTACCACTGAACCCATCCCAGGCTGATGAGGAACTGAGAGGGTGACCTCCTAGCCCCTGCAGGGTGGGAACACATACTTAGGGGACTCCCAGAGGCTTTGTAGAAACCCCTGCCTCCCCTTGAAAGGTCAAGCAGCCATCCCTGGCCTGTCCTCTCCTGCTTTTGGGTTTTCTCCTCCTGGAGTGAGGCACCTGGGTGGGTGGGGGCTGCAGCTGGCTGCAGACAGGAGTATCCAGCCGCACATGTTGCTTCTCTCCTGGCCCTCTGGTCCCTGAGGGAGCTCTGTTGACACCCCCAAGCGGCCCCATCTGTGGGGCTGGGAAACTGTGTTTGCTGGGGCCACCTACGGCTGGGGAGCAACTGGGCCACTGGCATTGTTTCAGTCTGCAGCAACACAATAGAAGTTTTGCTGGAGTCCAGGGAGTGTCTACAAAGTGCTCTCCTCTGAGCGCCAGGAGCGGCTGCCTGGCTTTTAATCTCTCTTGTGGAATGGGCAGGGCAAGACCAAGGTGGAGATTATCGTACTGTAGCAGGTTTGGCTCCCTCCAACCAGAATATAAGCTTCATGAGGGATGGAGCTTTGTCTTAGTCACTGCTTAATCCCCTACAGCTTGCATGATGCCCAGCGCATAGAGGAGCTTAGTAAACATGAGTTTGTTACATGAATGAATAACAGAATGGAAAAAAGAGGAGGATCTTTTCTCAAGGGGAGGATCATCCATGAGATGAGGTGCCAGGCAGCAGGATGGGGGGGAGGGGACAGTGAGGACATCCCCATCTATTTTTTTTTCTGTTTTATTTATTTATTTTTTAGAGATGGGGTTTCACCATATTGGTCAGGCTGGTCTTGAACTCCTGACCTCAGGTGATTCACCCACCTCGGCCTCCCAGAGTGCTGGGATTATAGGCATGAGCCACCACGCCCAGCCTCAACATCCCCATCTATTACTATTAAGGTGGGTTGGGAAACCACCAAGCCAGAAGTCAAGCTGAAAGACCTGCAGGAGAAAGGTGTGAGAATGGACAGAGGATACAGACCACCCACACGTTCTTTCCTCCATTGTGAAATTTACGCAGGATCCTCCCTTGCACTTCTTCCCTGGGTCCCCCCAAGCCCCGCTGCCGGCAGCCTCCTCTCTGGATGCGAACTGTAGCCTGTGCTAGCTCCTTGTTTCCTCTAGGCCAGGCTCTGATTTACTGGCTGTTACTGTAATTCTCTGTGCCTCAGTTTCTTCATCAATCAAATGGGAATGATTATGGTGCTGACCTCATGGTTTGTTGTGAGGACTTAATGAATTAACACATTCAGAATGTGCTTGGAACAATGCCTGGCACACAGTATCTGCTATCCAAGTGTCAGCTGTGATCATTTTCATTATTGTGGGTCAGCCTCTACTCAATAGCCTGTGAGACCATTTAAAAGCCTGAGTCGGATCACGTCACATCCTTGCTTGAATTCCTCCCCGGGTTGCCCGCTGCACTTAGCGTAAACTCCACACATCACTTTTGAGGCCCATGGGATCTGCCTCTCGCTGCATTACCGCCTCACTGGCCTCCTCATGGCTCCTGGAACGTTCAAGCTGGTCCAGCCTCGGGGCCTTTGTACTTGCTGTTTCCTCTGCCTAGAAAGCGCTTAAAAAAATTTTTTTTTTCAAAACAAAGGTCCTGCTCTGTTGCTCTGTTGCCTAGGCTCGTGTGCAGTGGTACAATTACAGTTCATTGCACCCGCAGCCTCCCGGGCTCAAGTGATCCTTCCACCTCAGTCACCGGAGTAGCTGGGACTACAGGCATGGACCATCACATCCTACAATTTTTTGTATATCGTAGAGACGGTTTTCGTCACGTTGCTCAGGCTGGTCTCAAAGTCCTGGCCCCAAGCAATCTTCTTGCCTTGGCCTCCCAGAGTGCTGAGATTACAGTGTGAGCCACTGCGTCCAGCCTAGAAAGCTCTTCTCATGCTTTGCAGAGTCAGTTTTGGCTGTTCATTCAGATCTCAGCTTATCTATTACCACCTTATGGGAGTCTTTGCTGATCACCTTATCGAGGTGTAAGCTTCCCTGTATTTCTCTTTGAGAACATCCGGTTTATTCCTTACCTGCAGTCACTTACGTGTTAATTGTTTAATATCTCCCTCTAACCAGAATATAAGCTTCATGAAGGATGGAACTTTGCCTTAGTCACTGTTTTATCCCCTACATCTTTCATAATGCCCAGAGCATAGAAGAGATTAGTGAATGTGAATTTGTTACATGAATGAATAAAGGAATGGAAAAAAGACTCGAGGATCACTCATGACAGAAATCACATAGGTGGCATTGCCATTTATCTGGTGAATGAAGGTCTTTTGGGGAATGTGGCAGATAGTGGACTCAAGGTGGGGCATGTTTTTAAGGTGCTTATAGGACTGTGTGGGACGATGTCCATTAAACATCCCACGTGGGTCTGCAGTGACGTCAGAAGGAAGGTTATGGCTGGAGTCATGTTTCTGGGTTTTACCATATATGTGGTATGTCCATCAAGATGACATTTGCTATAAGTAAATGAAAACTGAACTCAGTATGGTTTATGCAGTGTGTACTGAGATAGGACAGTCCCAGGGTTGGGTAATTCAGCTCAATAGCAGCATTGAGAATCCAGGTTCCTCGAATCTTTCCATCTACCATGACGGCACGATCTCCCCTCGTGGGCCCTCTAGGGCCATCGCCCTAGACATTGTGCTGTCACAACAACATCCACAAGTCAGAAGAACAGAGCAAGTCACTTTCCTTTCCTGTATCCTGTTTTGAGAGGGAAGATCTTCCCTAAGCCTCCAGCAGACTTCCGTCAAGTCTTATTGGTTAGAAATGAGTCACTTGCCTGTTAATGATTGGCTGAGTTTCATTAAGATTTGCCCATTGTGGGTGAGGAGGGGTTCATTCTCTCCAGAACCATATGGTGGCCAAACTCGGGGTTTCGACAGGGAGAAGGGGAAAATGTTGCTGGTTTGCAGTCAATGGTGTTTTCAATGTGTGTTGAAGATACAGTCTGAGTGCACATCTGCTGCCAGAGAAGGCCCGTAGAAGGTGACCATGCAAGGGAATGGGGAGGACAGGGTATCCCAAGTATTTCCTGCAAAAAGCATGTTTTAAGGAGAGAAATATCGCTGTGCTGAGTGCTATTGAATAATCGAATATGCTAAGGATGGAGACACAGCTACTAGATTTTTTTTTGAAACAGAATTTCGCTATTGTTGCCCAGGCTGGAGTACAATGGCACGATCTCTGCTCACCACAACCTCTGCCTCCCGGGTTCAAGCTGCCTGCCCCAGCCTCCTGAGTAGCTGGGATTACAGACATGCACCACTACACCTGGCTAACTCTGTGTTTTTAGTAGGACCAGAATTTCTCTACGTTGGTCAAGTTGGTCTCAAACTCCCAACCTCAGGTGATTTGCCCGCCTTGGCCTCCCAAAGTGCTGGGATTACAGGCGTGAGCTACTAGATTTTTTTTTTTTTTTTTTCAGACAGGGTCTTGCTGTGTTGCCCAGCTACAGTGCACTGGTATAATCACAGTTCACTGCAGCCTCGACCTCCCAGGCTCAAGTGATCCTTCCACATCAGCCTCTCAAATAGCTGGGACTGGAGTTGCATGCCACCATGCCTGGCTAACTTTTTTTTAAATTAAGTTTTCAGAGACTATGTTGCCCAGGCTGGTCTTGAACTCCTGACCTCAAGCAATCCTCCCACCTTGTCCTCCCAAGGTGCTGGGATTACAGGTGTGAGCCACCATGCCAGGCCACAGTCCAAATTCTTGACCTCGATGAAAGCAGTTTCAGTGAAATTACGGATTTCTCTGAAACCCACATCTGCATCCCGTTCTTGCTGTCCAGACTCTGTGCCTCACCATCACGTGTCTGGATTCTTAGAACAGCTTTCTCACTGATCCCTCAGCCAGGAGAAGACAGGTATCATATTGCAAAGGACTTTCCATGCCACACTGGGCAAACTATAATTACTTTAGTCAGCAGTAGGGAGACAGTGAAGGTGCTTGAGCACAGGAAGAAATAACTTGATCATGTCTGCTCTTTATAGCATTAACCTGGCGAGTGTGCAGGAGGGAGTGTAGACTGGTGAGTCTGGAGGAGCCTCTCTCAATCTTTGTTATTGCCTATCCAGCATCTATTTCTCTTCTTCTAGTACCAGAGACCTTTGGGGACGATTCCTCCCTTCATTTCTAGTAGAAAATACATGACCCAGGCCTGGCCATTCAGACTGTGTTGCCCAGGCTGGTCTTGAACTCCTGGCCTCAAGTAATCCTCCTGCCTTGGCCTCCCAAAGTGCTGGGGTTACAGGTATGAGCTACCATGCCAGGCTACAGCTACTAGATTTGGACTTGGCAGTCCGAATAGTGATTGGACACATGACCCAATCCTGACCAATCAGACACAGCCTTCCAAGTTAGACTCTGGGGAAAGAAGCAGTCTTTGAGCACTTGGATCCAGCCATGCCTGAAGTGAGATAGACTCAGAAGACCCAATACATTCCTTGTTTTGCATTAACTGGTTTGAGTTGGAGTTCTGTCACTTGCATCTTTAGGATCCTTGAATAATATGGAAACTAAGCAATTTGAGGAATTCTAGACACATAATATGAGAGTCAAGGTTGACCTTGGAGTCTCTTCCAGGGAGGATGGTGAGGCATCTTAAGATTAGACAAGTATGTGAAACAGTCCATTAATTCATTTATTCAAAAAATGTTTGGTGACATGGTGCCAGGCTCTGTTCTATCTCTGGCCATACAGCAATGAGCAAAACAGATGAAAAACCCTCATTTATATTGAGCATATATTATGACTAGTGGCTCAGGAAACATTACTTACATTTATTCTGTTATTATGATTATCATCATTATCATCCCCACTTACAGATGCAAGTGACACCCCAAGAAGTGAAGTCAGATAGCCAGTGAGGGGGCAAGTGGAGGTTTGACTTCATCTCTTCATAATTCCCAAATTGGCTCTGTCTGATTTGCTGCAAAAAGCATTTTTTAAGGAGAGAGAGATCACTGTGCTGAGTGGTACTGAATAATTAAATATGATAAGGATGAAGACATGGCTACTAGATGTTTTTGTGAGACAGTGTCTTGCTGCATTGCCCAGGCTGGAGTGCAATGGCGCAATCCCAGTTCGCAGCACCACGCTAGAGAAAGAGAACATACCCACGTGGAAATGACTTCACATTCCAGAAAGAAAGCTACACGTTTATCGAAAGGAGTAGGAATTTTCTACACAAAGGCTGCAGGAATACACTGCAAGATAGAAATGAGATCAGAAGAGGGTGAGATTCGATTTGCAAATGATAGTGGTTTTAAAGCTGCTCTGAGAGCTGGTCTTTGAGATGAGACGAATCAAGGCTTTCTGATAGAAGAGATGCTTGTGGCATGGCCTTCAAAAAACGGAAAGGTATTGGTAGGAGAATGCACAAGTCTGTGGCTGCCTAAATCACTCTATGTGCCACATTCTTAATCAGGCACTAAGTCCATTTTTTGTCTTTCTTTCTTTATGTCTTTCATACTGATAGGCGTGGGGGAAAGAAGTCCTGGTTAGCATGACTTGACAGCTTTTGTTGTTGCTGCTGAAATCATTAGCCCCCTGCCAACAGCACCCGGAGGAACCTGCAGGACTGCAGGCCAGATATATACACACAATGATGCATTAAAACAATTCTCCACCAGGAGCTGTGACTCATACACATTTCTGCTGGGACAAATAAAAATACTGGAAATGAAAGATGGATTAGTCACTGGAACAGTTTGCTCTTGAGAGTGGAACCCCCCACAGTTGCCCTTGTTCCTCATTAACTTCTGAAATTCGGAAACTGAGCCCCTAAATGGATGCCCACCAGGGATGTGGGATAAAAAGCCAGGTAGGGTGGGTGGGAGGTTAGTCTGGAAGAAGGCAGTCCCCATGCAACAGCTGAAGGACAAAGAATGATACTCTGCACTCCCCTGGTTCTGTTGCACAGGTCGTCCACAGCCGGCTGCTGTTCTGATTGGTCTCTGCCTGGGTGGTTCATTGAGACCACCTCTACATTAAGGCCATTCATTCATTCACTCATTCATTTATTCATTCAGTCTACTGCAAGCAAGGTAATGTGCCAGGTCCTGTGTGGGGACCCCTCAGTGTGGATGAGTACAAGAGTTTAACCAAGGAGCTAAGACCAGGAAACATGGCATAAATGTCTACATAGGGATTTAGAGAAAGGAGATGTCTCTTTTTTGTCTAGCTCAGGGATTAACAAGTTATGTCTTGTGGGCCATTGTTTTTATAAATAAAGTTTTATTGGAACACAGCCATACTCATGCATTTATATTGCCTTTGGCTGCTTTATCGCTACAACCGCAGAATTGAGAAGTTGAGAGACACTGTATGACTCGCAAAGCTAAAAATATTTACTATCTGGCTCTTTACAGAAGTTTGCCTTCCCCTAAATTTACCATATAAAAAGGGATTTGTAGGCCTGGTGAGGTGGCTCCCATCTGTAATCCAAGCTCTTAGGGAGGCTGAGGCGTGGAGGATCCCTTGAGGCCAGGAGTTTGGGACCAGCTTGAACAACACAGTGAAACCCCATATCTACAAAAAATAAAATTAGCTGGGCATGGTGGCACGTGCCTGTATTCCTAGCTACTTAGGAGGCTAAGGCTTGAGCCTAGGAGTTCAGAACCAGTCTGGGCAACATAGTGAAATCCCATATTCACAAAAATTTTTTTTTTCTTAATCAGCTACTCACTATTTGGGAGGCTGAGGTGTGAGGATCATTTGAGCCCAGGGGTTTGAGGTCTCAGTGAGACATGATCATGCCACTGTACTCCAGCCTGGGCTACAGTGTGCGACCCTGTCTAAGTAAATAAATACATAAATAAAGGGATATATAACTGTAAACAACAGAACTCACTCTAATTTTATTAACAGCTATGGGAGCTCATAGAATCTCATGGATGCTTAGAAGGCCAGCCTTAAAGTCTGTGCCAAAAACAAAAGCCCAAAACACTCTGTGGGGTTGATCCAGCAATGAACCCTTGGTAGCCCCATTGAGCCTGCCCACTCCAGCCAGCCATGCTGAGTCTGGGTAACTGAATACCAACATCTCTGCTGTCACTGCCCCACAAATCTGGATGTCTCTGTCATCGCTTTGGTCAGGTAAACAAAATATGTATAAACCCCATGGTGCAGGCATTCCATTTCTGTTAGCCTGAAAACACATGCTCACAGATGCACATGGAAATGTGTATGAGGAGGTTGATCGTGGCATTGCTTCAAGGAGTTGGGGGCAACAGTGTCCAGCACTAGCAAATGGATAAGTAGAATATGCTTTTTTATTTTTGGTTAAGTTTAATTCTTACCATTGTGCCCAGGCACGGTGGCTCACACTTTTAATCCTAGCACTTTGGGAGGCCATGGCAGGAGGATCACTTGAGCCCAGAAAATTGAGACCAGCATGGGCAACATAGTGAAACCCTGTCTTTACAAAAAATACAAAAATTTTTGTATTTTTTGCCAGACGTGGTAGAAAGCGCCTGTAGTCTCAGCTACTCGGGAGGCTGAGGTGGGAGGATGGCTTGAGCCAGGAGGTCAAGGCTGCTGTGAGCTGTGATTGTGCCACTGCACTCCAGTGTGGGCAACAGAGTAAGATTCTGTCTCAGACACAAACAAACGAACGAACAAACAAACAAAAATTGCTGTTGTAATTAACAAGCCTTAAAGCATATAAAGGCTCAAATGTAATGGAAGTTTTATGCTCATAATAATTCAAGGTGACTGTTAGTGATCAGCAGTCCTGCTCTCCTCCATGTAGAAATTCAGTCCCAGACTGAGGGTTGCTCTGCCACCTTCAACCCATGGCTTCCAAGGTCACTGTGGAGGACGTCATCCCTATCAGCTATAAGGGAAAGGAGCAAGAAGGAGCGGGTATGGGACAGGTTTCATGGGCCAGCACTAGAGGTGCACATCTCATCTACCGGCATCCGCGAGTTAAAAGTCAGTTACATGGCTCCACCCACCTGTGGGGGTCCTGGGAAATGCAGTTCACAGCTTCGACCAGGTGGCCCAGCAAGCATGCAATGAACACTGAGCATGGAGTTGTAGCTACAAAGAGCAACAAGGCATGATCTCAGAAACAGCATGTTGAGTGAAAAAGGTAACGTAGTATGAGATACATAGCTCTGTACCATTTACGTAAACATTTGAAAACACACATAAAACACTACGTCTTTATCTCTGTATATATTTTCTACTATGCCTGTCTGAACACCCATAGATCCAAACAAATGTATGGCAGATGGATCAAAAGAACAAGCTTTAAATATACCTGAGTGGGTGTCTCTGGGGGAGAGGGAAATGGGAGGAGTTGGAGACGGGTGACAGAGGCAAAAATAAATGAAAATAAAACAAAACCTAGGCTGTAGTCGAATGCAGTTGACTGTCAAATGGCCAAGGACTGTGATCAACTGATTCTGTGCATCTGGGGTCCAAATCAAAAGACGGGAGAAAGCAGTATAGTAAAGAATTAAAGCCATATACATCCATGGCAGAAAACTTGGGAAATGTGAAAAAAGTGTAAAGAACACAAACACCCATAATTCCACTCCCAGATGTAACTACTCCTGTTATTTTTAAATATATTTCCTTTCCTTGCTATCTATTTTTTTTCTTTGAGAGAGAGTTTTGCTCTGTCGCCCGGGCTGGAGTGTGGTGGCGCGATCTCCGCTCACTGCAACCTCCACCTCCCGGGTTGAAACGATTCTCATGTCTCAGCCTCCCAAGTAACTGGGATTACAGGTGCCCGCCACCACCCCTGGCTAATTTTTGTATTTTTAGTAGAGATGGGGTTTCACCATGTCGGCCAGGCTGGTCTTGAATTTGACTTCTAGTGATCTGCCCGCCTCCACCTCCCAAAGTTCTGGGATTACAGGCGTGAGCCACTGTGCCTGGCCCCTTGCTGTCATTTTTCCATGAGTAGGTAATACATGTTGACAATATTGGGATTACAGTCTGCATATAATTTATTTATTTATTGGAGGTACATGTTTAATTATTTATCACATATCATTTATATTCTGCTCTTTTTTTCCCCATTTATCTATGTATCATGAGCATTTTTTCTATTCTATTAAATATTCTTTGACAGCAGACTTTTCAATGGCTAAATACTTTTCCAAATTGTGGACATTTAACCATTTACAAATATAATTGTGGACTATATTTAACCATTTACTTTCTTGTCAGAATTCAGGTTCTTTCAAATATAGGGCTATTATAAATGATGCTCCAATGAACATCTTTGTGCATCAGAGTTTGTCTGAGTGTGTGATTTTTTTTCTGTAGTTTAGATGAACAGAATGAGAATAACTTGGTTAAAGGGTTTGAAGGTAGGCTTTTGATGCATCTTTAAATTGGGAAACAGAGAATACATAGGGAAAAGTGCATGAGATATCAGTGTAAAACCTAACAAATGATCACAAAGTGAATCCCTGTGAAGTCACCATGTGGGTTAAGAAATAGAACGTTTCCAGCAGGCGTGGTGGCTCATGCCTGTAATCCCAGCACTTTGGAAGGCTGAGGCGGGCAGATCATAAGTTTAAGAGATCGAGACCATCCTGGCCAACATGGCGAAACCCTATCTCTACTAAGAATACAAAAATTAGCCTGGCATGGTGACATGCGCTGTATCCCAGCTACTCAGTAGGCTGAGGCAGGAGAATTGCTTGAACCCAGGAGGTAGAGGTTGCAGTGAGCTGAGATTGCACCACTGGACTCTGGCCTGGGCGAGAGAGCAAGAATCCATCTCAAAAAAAGAAAAGAAAGAAAGAAAGAAGTAGAACGTTTCCAACCCTGCTAAAGCCTTTGCGTGGCCCATCTGAATCCCAGAGTCCTCCTAACCAAAGCGGAAACGTTTGCCTTGCTGGTTTTCTTTGTAGCTTTGCCATCCAGTGCTTACCATTCTCTAAGCACTACATGCAGCTTAGAGGATGTAGTGTGAAATGATGTCACTTACACATTCACACTACATACAGCCTCTGAGCACTGTAGTTCAATACTGCCTGCTTTTGAGGTCTGTATAAATGGAGTCACACATACATCATGTATAATATGTTTTTGTATCTGGCTTCGTTGGCTCAATACTACGTTTCTAAAATCCATCCATGTTATCGCACGGAGCTATATGTAGTTCTTTCTTTGCCACCACTCTTCTTTTTTGTCAATTTTTAAATTTCTTTCTCTCTCATTAAACTGTTATTTTAGGTTCAGGGGTACCTGTGCAGGTTTGTTATATAGGTAAGCTTGTGTCACAGGGGTTTGTTGTGCAGACAATTTTATCACCGAGATACTAAGCCTAGTACCCAATAGTTATTTTTCTGCTCCTCTCCCTCCTCCCAATCTTCACTCTCGAGTGGACCCCAGTGTGTGTTGTTCCCCTTTGTGTCCGCGTGTTCTCATCATTTAGCTCCTGCTTATAAGCGAGAACATGCCGTGTTTTGTTTTCTGTTCCTGCTCTAGATTACTAAGGATAATGGCCTACAGCTCCAGCCATGTTCCTGCCAAGGAGATGATCTTGTTCTTTTTTATGACTTCATAGTATTCCATGGTGCATATGCGCCACATTGTCTTTATCCAATCTGCCGTTGATGGGCATTCAGGTTGATTCCATGACTTTGCTGTTGTGAACAGTGTTGCAATGAACATACGTGTGCGTGTGTCTTTATGAGAGGATTTCTATTTCTTTGCATAGTACCCAGTAATGGCATTGCTGGGTCTAATGGTAGTTCTGCTTTTAGGTCTTTGAGGAATCGCCACACTGCTTCCCACAGGGGTTGACCTAATTTACACTCCCACAGTAGTGTAAAAGCATTCCCTTTTCTTTGCGGCCTCATGGCATCTGTGATTTTTTTGACTTTTTGACTCCCACCTCCAAGCTTTTGCACTTGCTGTTCCTGCTGCCTGGAACACAGGTGGGGCCCACTCCCTCACTTCTTTCAGTTCTTCGCTAACATGTCATCTTCTCTCCCTCCCTCCAGGGATGTGCTGGCCCCAGCGCTCCCTGTTATTTAATCTGTCTTGTTTTTCTCCACAACTCTTATTATTGCCATCATAGCCATTCTGATGAGTGTGAGGTGATATCTCGCTCACCACCACTTCTCTTTGGTTTTCTTGGAATGTATGTAAGTTTCTTTTCCTCTGCTTCAGTTTCATATTTCTGAGAAATTAAGCTTAGATGGTGGGGGAAGGAACTCCCTTTCACTTTTTCTAGCGTTTTGGGGTCTCTAAGGTCTTTTTAAGTCACTGTGTCCCTCAGAGAGCTGGCAGAATGAGGTTCTTTTTCTTTTCTCTTTTTTTTTTTTTTTGAGATGGAGTCTTGCTCTGTCACCCAGGTGGAGTGCAGTGGCGCAATCTCGCTCTGCCTCCTGAGTTCAAGCAATTCTGCCTTAGCCTTCGGAGTAGCTGGGATTATAAGCTTGTGCCACCACAACCTACTAATTTTTATATTTTTAGTAGAGATGGACTCTCGCCATGTTGACCAGGCTGGTCTGGAACTCCTGACCTCAAGTGATCTGCCTGCCTTGGCCTCCCAAAGTGCTAGGATTACATAGGATTACAGGCGTGAGCTATCGCACCCACCTGACCAGAGTGAGGTTCTTAATGTCCTCATTTAACAAAATAAGAAACTGAGGCTCAGGGCTCTGGAGGAAATGACAGCGCCATGGTCGTGCCACTACACTTCAAGACTTTGCCCTCTGCCTATTTCATGAGGGAAAATGAGATCCCAGGAGAGTCCATTGCTAGTCTGAAAGGAGTCGAGGAACATGAATGAACAATTGGAGCTGGGCTGTCTCTCACCCGTGTTCTGGCCTCCGTTCACTGGCTGCCCCACTCTGAATGCCGGTGTGGCCCAGGGCTCTGTCCCCATCCTGGTCTCCATCCACACACCCTCCCTGGGTGCCCCACTCTGAATGCCGGTGTGGCCCAGGGCTCTGTCCCCATCCTGGTCTCCATCCACACACCCTCCCTGGGTGCCCCACTCTGAATGCCGGTGTGGCCCAGGGCTCTGTCCCCGTCCTGGTCTCCATCCACACACCCTCCCTGGGTGCCCCACTCTGAATGCCGGTGTGGCCCAGGGCTCTGTCCCCGTCCTGCATTTCTATCTCCAGGCTGGCTTCGCCCTGGAACCTCAGGATTCTGGATGTGACTGCCCACTCCACATCTGCATTTGGGTCTTTAATTTGACTGAACATGGCTAAAACCAAATGCTCCATCTTCTCCACCAAGGCAGCGCCCCACTGACCCCGCCATCCTTCCCATTGTGGTTAATACCAACTCCAAAAATTGTAGATTATAGGCGTGAGCCACTAAGAGTCATATTTAACTCTATTTCTCCCCTAGTTCTTCTGCACATCCTGCTGGCTCCACCTTTAGAGCATATCCAGAATCAACTGTTTCTCTCCATC
The DNA here is from genome assembly GCF_009761245.1 of Sapajus apella. NCBI lineage: Eukaryota > Metazoa > Chordata > Mammalia > Primates > Cebidae > Sapajus > Sapajus apella. Next base: position 7,001,212 of record NW_022437032.1, read on the forward strand.
TCCTCTGGTACTACCCTGGCCCGGGTCATCAACGTCTCTTGCCTGGACTAGTGCAGTATCCTCCTCATAAATCTTTCTGCTTCCGACCTCACCTCCCTGTTAGCTTACTTCTCATTGAGTTGTCAGAGGGATCCTATTAGAACCTAAGTTAAGTCATAGCTCTCCTCAGTTTAGAACCTTCCACGGCTCCCACTTTATCCAAAGAAAAAACCAAAGTCCCATGGTCACCTCTATGGCTCATACACCTGCTTCTCCTCCCCCTTCTAACTGCATCTCGACTACCCTTCCTTCTTGCTGTTCCTTGAACAAGCAGACACACCCCTATCTCCAAGCCTTCGCACTTGCTGTTCCTGCTACCTAGGACACAGGTGGGGCCCAGTCCCTCACTCCTTTCAGTTCTTTGCTAAAATGTCACCTTCTCAGGGGGGCCTTTTCTCACCCCCTCCAGGGATGTGCTGCCCCCGGTGCTCCGTTACTTAATCCGTTTTGTTTTTCTCCATAACTCTTACCACGATCTGGCAGACTTTGTCCTCAACTTAATGGGGTCTCTATTGATTGTCTCTTCTGCCCCTAGAACGTCAGCAACAGGAGGACACGGATTTGTGCTTTGTTCACGACTCTAGCCCCAGTACCTAGAACAATGCCGGGCACTCACGGTGAGGTTTCTCTCAACCTGGACTCCAAAGCAGACACTGGAGATAGTCATTCATTCAACTATTATTTACATGTGCCTGGTGCTGTTTTAGCACAAGGAAACAAGATTCCCACAGCCCACCTGCAACACGTGGGCAGTGGCTTGGCATAGAATCACAGAGCCATCTGGGTGGCAAGCTCTGGCCAGTAAGGTGGGAGCAGAAGTGATGTATAAAACTTCTGGTTCAGGGCCAGGTGTGGTGGCTCACGCCTGTAACCCCAGCACTTTGGGAGGCCAAGGTGGGTGAATCACCTGAGGTCTGGAGTTCGAGACCAGCCTGGCCAACATGGTGAAACCCCGTCTCTACTAAAAATACAAAAATTAGCCAGGCATGGTGGTGGACACCTGCAATCCCAGCTACTCAGGAGGCTGAGACAGAAGAATTACTTGAACCTGGGAGGCGGAGGTTACAGTGAGCTGAGATTTTGCCACTGTACTCCAGCCTGGGCGACAAGAGCAAAACTCTGAAACTCCGTCTCAAAAAACAACAAACAAACAAATAACAACAACAACAACAACAAAAGAAAAACGAAAAAATTCCCAGTTCAGGCCCTTCAAAGGACCAGGCATCATTTTCGCTTCCTCCTTTCTCTTTCTGCTGCTGGTTTGTGGTGTGAAAGAAGCCATTTTGGCACCCATGGTGAGGATGGTGGAGCCACAAGCCAGAAGGAGCTTGGGCCCGACACCATGAGGCCCCCATAACTGTCTTAGATGATTTATTCCTGGATGTGATGTGATGGAGAAAAACGCTTCTATTTTTAAAAATCTATTAGGATTTGGGTCTTGTCACAGCAGCTAGCCTGCATCCGAATACAGTGGGCTTGCTTGGGTTCCTTCCTGAGCCTGTTTTCTCATCTATGAAACAGGGATGACAATGATAATCACCACCTCGAGGGACAGTTCTGAGACTCTGATGTCATATTCAACAGTGCCTGGGACAGAGCATGCACCCAAAAAATGGGCGTGGTGCCTCACCCCTGTAATCCCAGCACTTTAGGAGGCCGAGGTGGGAGGACTGCTTTAGGCCAGGAGTTCAAGACCAGCCTGGGCAACATAGTGGGAGCCCCATCTCTAAAAAAATAAAAATAAAATTAGCCAGTTGTGGTGGTGTACGCCTGGGGTCCCAGCCACTTGGGAGGCGGAGATGGGAGCAGTGTTGGAGCCTGGAAGGTCGAGGCTGCAGTGAGCTATGATTGCTCCCCTGTACTCTAGCCTGGGTGACAGAGTGAGACTCTGTCTCAATAAATAAATAAATAAATGCCCAAACTTTCCCCCTTCTCAACAAAGTCTCCAGGAATGGAATTTGCCCTGGAAATTTGGAAGGCAGGCGACGGCTTAAATGGCATTTGGAGAGGGTGTGGCCGTTTGTGTTTCTGCCGGCTAAAGAGGAAACCGGCAGCTTTCAGTAAAAGTTACCACTGGGGTTGCCAGGTGTCTGGATTTGGACTGGACAGCTTTATTTCTGAGCTTCGAGTTCTGGGAAAAAAAAATAATAACCCAGACATATAAATGTGTGTCCAGTATGTCTGTTGAAACCATCTGGCATTCCTGGCTGCAAAATTTCAGGATATTTCATCCAGGTTGATCTCTGGCCTTGATGAAATTGCAGAATTTACCTTCTATGTATGAATCTATTTCTGAACCCTTTTCTTAACTTTTACTCCCAATCCTGTCTTCATGTTATAAACCTTAGGTCTCTGCTCCATTAGGAAAACAACAGGGAAGACCAGCAGCCTTCGGAGGCATCTGCATTTTAAAAGTAGCAAGAGGTCAGGTCAAGGCTTATTTGAAAGGATAGGGTCGCTGGGGCAAGGTGCTCACGTCTGTAATCCCAGCACTTTGGGAGGCCGAGGAGGGTGAATCATCTGAGGTTGGGAGTTTGAGATTAGCCTGGCCAACATGGTGAAATCCTGCCTCTACTAAAAATAAAAAAATTACCTGTGTGTGGTGGCAGGCACCTGTAATCACAGCTACTTGGGAGGCTGAGGCAGGAGACTCACTTGAACCCAGGAGGTGGAGGTTGCAGTGAGCTGAGATTGTGCCATTGCACTCCAGCCTGGGCAACAGAGCGAGACTCTGTCTCAGAAAAACCAACCAACCAAACAAACAAACAGAAAAGAAAAAGAGAGAGAAAGAAAGAAAGAAAGGAGGGAAGGAAGGAAGGAAGGAAGGAGGGAGGGAGGGAGGGAGGGAAGGAAGGAAGGAAGGAAGGAAGGAAGGAAGGAAGGAAGGAAGGAAAGATAGGGTGACCATATGGTCCAAAATGGGATGCTATACATTTTATTATCTTTTAAACAAGAAGTCTAGAGGCAGGGTGGTTTTGTGATTGGTTAATTCAGGATCTCAGTGACATCAAAGATCCAGATTTTTTCCATCCATCATTCTGCACCTTCAGTTAGTCAGAAGTGTTCTTTCTCAAGGTCTCAAGATGGCTGCCACGGCTCCAGGCATCACAGCTTCAACCACTTACAATAGCAAATACCCATTCAAGGATCAGGCAGCATACTATACACTTTGGATCTATTAAATATTTTACTCTGCACAACAACCCTGTGAGGTAGAAACTCTTACTGACCTCATTTTACAGATACGGATATTGAAGCCCAGAGAGGTTAAGTCACTTATACAAAGTCACACAATGAGGAAGCGATAGGACTGGGATTTGAAGCCGGTCTCTGGTGCTACAACAATGTCCAAAAGCTGGAGAAGGAGGCATGCAAGTCAGTGGCAGAGTGGGATTGGAAGAGAGGGTCCCACATGTTTTCCTCTCTACTTCCTCAAAGCAGTGTCTCCAGTGCCTCCTGGCACAAGTATGATCCGGCAAAGCTCTGAAGCCCTGACTTAATCTGATACCTATTATGTTTGAATCAGACCTTGAACCAGAGCCCTCTGGAGAATGTGCTTCCAACAGCAAGGCTTCCTTTGGAGAAGTTTTGACTCGGGCAGTGGTGGGTAGCTCAACTCTTTGGAAGACAATCATATTTTGGTCAGAAGAAGTGAACCCTGGGCTGCGTGTCCAGCGTCGGTTTGGGTTGTCCAGCTGTTCTAATTCCAGGGGTGGAGAGACCTCCCTCCTCTTCTCAGACAGCTGCTCTTGGTTCTCAGAATGAGGAACAGCCTGGCTCTGGACAGCTGATCTGACTTTTGAGAACTCATTTGCATTTGGGAAAGGATAGCACCCCGGGTAGTGCTGTAACTCACTGCTCAACTGGCTCATTCAAGTTGGGAGGGGGAAAAATAATCACCCGTTGTTTTTCTTTGCTTATCTTAATTAGTTTTCCTCTTAAACAGAGCTTAGGAAGGGGCCTTCAAATCCTCAAGTCTGCAGAAGCTGACAGGGGCTTGTCAGAGAATGAGAAACTCTGATGTTTCCAAGCAGCAGAATCTTCTCCCCCTCAACTGTGAAACTTACGCAACGGGAACGAAATGGTATTTCCCACTATTTGCGAAGTACATGGCAACGGAAACTCTAAAATTGTCCCTGCAAAGGAGAATTTCCCTATCGTTATCATCACTTTTTCTTCCCCCTGAACTGAAAGTTGTTTTTTTCCCTCTTTCTTCTCTGTTCTTTTTGAGAACATTACCCAGTTACCGGCTGTTTCAGACCCTGCCCTAAGACATACACATGGGACTGATGGGCTCCCCTCTAGATATCCTGGGGGGAATGGGTGAGAGTGATGGGGAAGAAGGGAGCAGAGATCAAAGTTGAAATGGGGACAGGAAGAGAAGATCCTCCCCGGCCTGACTGCTTAGTCATGTTTGGTTCAGGGAGTTGTCTGTGCCAGGATTAGCTGGGAGGCAGCCAGGTTTTGAAGAGAGGGAGTCCCCATTGATGCTGCCAAGGCTGAGGCCCCTGGCTGGTCACGCCACAGGGGTAGTGACCTGAGTCAGAGTCCCGGAGGTGCCACCAACCAATGGTGCTTCCCCAGGCCCATCCCTTGCCGGCCTCAGAGAAGCTGAAAGGACCTGGTTTATTAGTTTATTGTCCTTCTCTCCCTGCTCTTGACTGGACATACCAGCAGGCCCCCAGTGTATACTTGTTGAATGAATGAGGGGAAGGACTTGCTGTCCTTATCCTCATCATCCCCCTTGCTGGAATAATGCCGGCACCACAAGGGCCTAAATGGTTGGGGTGCTCAGTGCTGCAGTCTCAGGACCTTGCCCAATGCCCAGTGTGTGGCAGGTGCTTGTGGCGGACACTTTCAGATGCCCACCCCTGCTAGCTCCTCTTCTCTCTTGACAAGAGACCCCAAGTTGTCCAGGAAGCACGTGTCAGGGGACGAAGCAGGTCTTTTCTAAGTTGATGGTGGCAATCTATGCCCTTGGTCAGGGACTTTTCAAGGGTGACCATGGGTTCCAGTGCTGACCTGCTGGGAGCTTAAGTTTATTCCTGCAAAGGGAGAAGCACAGAGGAGATAGAGGCTTCTTCGTCCTTTTCTTTCCTGCATTGGAGGTGTGTGAGGAGGCCATGTTGCTGTTTCAGCAGCCATTTTGTGCTTCCGATGCCCTAAAGCTTGGGAGCAAAAGCCACCGTGCTGAGGATAGGAGGGTCAAAGGTGCCATGATCCTTGATGACATCGTTAAATCCTACACCAGACTCAGGAACCAACTGCCTCTGGACCTCTTGCTAAATAATGTCCTTATGCTTTAAGCCATCAATAGCCCATTTTTCTTCTCCTTGCCACCAAATGCATCCTATTAGATTCAGCACTCAATCCACGCACTGAAGAAACGAAGGACTTCACTTATTGAGCACTTACTGTGTGCTCTAAGCACTCTCCATGTATTCACTCAGGAACCTTGCAATGGCTTTGTAATGTTGGTACTGGTATTATTAGCTCACAGATGAGGAAAGCGAGGCACAGAGAGCTTGAGTATGTTACTAAAAGCTGCATCATCTTTTAGTGCCATCATTACCACTGGACATGGGGACAGAGGTGGAAACATCCCAGCAGAATCTGAGGAAGTAACAATGTATAAAACATTGGGTGGGCCAGGGATGGGAAGCACTCACAACGTGGAAACGCTTTTAGGCTCTGTGGGCCAATTCTTGGGTGAAGTGTGGAATCTGTGTGTGAACCTGAGGCTAACCTTCCTCGGTCATGGGGTGAGAAGGGAACTAACATTTGCTGAGCACCTACTGTGTGCCTGCTGTCTGTGTCTGGTACTTTATATCAGTGGTTCTCAACAGGGGGTAATTCTGTCCCCGGGGATATCTGGCAATGTCTGGAGACATTTTTTCAGTTGGTTTATTTTTGAGGCAAGGCTTACTGTGTTGTCTGGGTTGGAGCGCAGTGGTGTGATCACAGCTCACTTGCAGCCTTGACCTCCTGGGCTCAAGCAATCTTCCAACCTCAGCCACTCCAGCAGCTGGTACTACTACATGGTGTGCACCACCATGCTCAGCTAATTTTTTTTTTTTTTTTGAGACAGAGTCTCCCTCTGTGCCCAGGCTGGAGTGCAGTGGCATGATCTCAGCTCACTGCATCCTCTGCCTCCTGGGTTCGAGCAATTCTCCTGCCTCAGCCTCCCGAATAGCTGGGATTACAGACATGGGCCACCACGTCTGGCTAATTTTTGTATTTTTAGTAGAGATGGGGTGTCACCATGTTGGTCAGGCTGGTCTCGAACTCCTGACCTTGGGCAATCTGCCCACCTTGGCCTCCCAAAGTGCTGGGATTACAGGCATGAGCCACCATGCCTGGCTGGTGCCCAGCTAATTTAAAAAAATTTGTTGTGGAGACAGGACCTTGCTATGTTGTCCAGGCTAGTCTCGAACTTCTGGGATCCAACAATCCTCCCACTTTGGCCTCCCAAAATGCTGGGATTAGAGGCCTGAGCCACTGTGCCCAGCTTTGGTTCTCACAGTTGGGGAGGGAGTGCTGCTGGCATCTAGTGGGTATGGTATGCTGCTGAAGGTCCTAAAATGCACAGGACATGCCCCTCCCCCAACAAAGAGTTATGTGACTCCAAATGTCAATAGTCCCAAGGTTGAGAAAGTCTTCATCGCATAGATGTTGCTCTCACAAAGACTCCCCTTTTACAGGTTAGACAACTGAGGCTCAGAGAGATAAAGCGTCCTGGCCAAGGTTAGCCTGCCAGTTGGATTTGGACTGGGATACAAATACAAGCCTGCTTTATTCCATGGTCCATGATGTTCCCACTACGTTCGACCCTTGTGGTAGATAGAATTAAAGATGAGGAAACTGAGGCTCAGAGAGGTGCTGTGACCAGTTTAAGGTCACAAAGCAGAGCTATTCCAGAGGCCTCTATTATTTTGTGCAAAACTCAGGAATAAAAAGCCAGCTACCTTTGGACACCATTGACTCTACTACCCAAACCTGACAGGCTCACCTACCTCACGTCCTTTCCTCCCTGCCCTGGGGAACTTCATCCAGACCAAGGCCCAGATCAAATGCTATCTTGCCCATGATCTCAAAGAAGGAAGTCTGAGAGGGCAGAAGCCACCCCATTCTCTCCCTGTGTCCTTAGGCAGTTACAGTATTGAGAAGCCGATGGAAGAAAAATCCTAGATTTTTGGAACAGAGAAAAATAAGCAATAATGTTTCTGCCCATAAAATGATTATAGTCTAGATGGGTATACTATATAAATCACTTTATCCCCTGCAGAGACGATACAATCTCTGGTCTGCAACACAGGTGGTTAGGGATTGTATAGGACGTTCAAGAGTGGGGCCAGGCCAAGAGGGCCATTCACACATGCAATAATAGTAATAACAAACATTTACAGAGAACTTTCTAGGTGTTGGGCGCCATGCTATGTACTTCTCATGGAACCCTGTACAGGACCTTGGAGCTAGGTACCACGATCATTCCCATTACACCGATGAAAACACTGAGGATCTTGAGGCAAGGAAGCCAGCCCAAGGCCACCAGTCCAGCAAGTGGGAAGCTAGAATTTGCACCTGAGCAGCTGACTCTAGGCTCCAGAGCTCCCTCCCCTCGCCATACCTTACGATAAGGCGGGTGAGGACATTTGCCAAGCGGTTTGATGATGATCAACGTCGCCCAGAGCAACATGACAAGAAGCTGGGTTTTCCAAGGCCTTATCCCAGGGGTGGGCCGATGGAAGGAGGCGCAGGCAGGGTACCTGCCACATGATCAATGACTCGAGAGCAGCCAATAATTTCTTCTGGGAAAGGTGGAAACGGCAGGGTCACGGGGCCAAGAAGTTTAGAAAGAAAAAGATGGGAAAGGGAAAGAAAAGTGAGAGCGAGCGCGCGCGCCACGCACATTCCTTTCCAAGGTCGTGGCAGCGCCGAGGGCACCGCAATGGCCCAGCGTTCCCGGGAGGGGCCGCCCCTCTGATTGCTCGGGGCCGCGGGGGCGCGCGTGGCGGGGCTGGGTTGCCCCCGAGCGGCTCAGCCTACAGCTTTCCCAGCCCGGTGTTTACTCTGCCCGAGCGGCGGCCGGACCTGCAAGCGGGAGCCTGCGCGCGGCGGGTGTCGCGTGTACCGGGTGGGAGTGGCGTCGCCCGCGGTGGCGGCGGAGGGTGGGGGGCGCCACACGTCTCGGCGCGGAGTTGGGGCGCTCGGCGCGGCGTGAGCGCGGCCTCGGACTCCGGCTCCGCGGGCCCCTTCCGGAGGCTCCCGCCCGACCCCCGAGCTTCTGACTGAGGCGCCGAGCACCGCGCCGCGTCTCCCGGGGCCCCGTGCACGCGCAGAGCTCCTCTGCGGCCGAGCGCAGCGTGGCACTTGGCAGACGCTCCCTGGCGCAGGGGCGGGGGGAACTTGCCGTCTGGGAGCCCCGAGGGCCGCCCCCTCCCGCCCCTCGCCCGGCCCCCGCGCGCTGCCTCCGCCCCCGGCCCCGCCGCGCGGCCCCCAGTCCCGCCCGCCGCGCCGGGAGCCCGGCCCGCCGCTGAGCCTGGCCCGCCGGCGCGCCCCGTCCGGGATGGGGCGCCTGGACGCCTGAGCCGCCGCTCGGCGCGACCTCCGCGCGGGGGAAGGAGCCGGCGCTGCGCGGCCGCGCGAGAATGGAGGCGCCCAGCGGCAGCGAGCCCGGCGGCGACAGGGCCGGGGACGGCGCCCACCCGGACCCGCGGACCCCTGGCGCCGCGGCGCCCAGCTCCGGCCAGTGCGCGGCAGCCCGGGAGTCCGAGCGCCAGCTGCGCCTCCGCCTCTGCGTCCTCAACGAGATCTTGGGCACTGAGAGGGACTACGTGGGCACCTTGCGCTTCTTGCAGTCGGTGAGTGTCGCCTGGCGGCGCAGGGACCGCTTCCCCTCCAGCCGCTCGCCCCGCTGCGGTCCCCACAACCTGTGACCCTGGTCCCCGGGGGTGGAGAGAGTCGCCTCGGGGGTGCCCCGCGGGGCGCGCGGAAAGCGGGGGCGACCGAGCTCCTCCTGAGCGGTCCTGTCGCCTCCCTCCCTGGCCGGCGCGGAGTCCTGCTCCGACCCGGGCTCTCCCTCACTCCGCTTCCCCGCGGCGCGCGCTGCCCTTTTGTCTTTACTGCCCCCCTCCCCGCCTTTCAAATAGTTTTAAAATTAGTTACCTCCGCGTTGCAGGGGCTCGGGGACCCCGGCGCCGGGAGCTGGCGCTCCTGCGTCTTTTACCCGGGAATAACTTCGCGCCCGGTGCAGCACTCATCTAGGAAGACCGTAGGAACCCCAGAACCCGGCGTCCCTGCGTGTTGGTGCAGTCGGATAAAACCTGAAGCTCAGAGGAGGGACTGGGATTGACAGAACCCCAGTGTAGAATTCCCCCATGCACACGTTTTTCCTGGAGTTCGGGGAGAGTGCGTTTCGAACTCGGCAGTCCAGGCTCCCTCACCACATTCCGCCCCCACCATCTTCAAGTGAAAAACCACGGCCTCAGACTTCGTAAAATAACAACGAGCACTTACTATGTGCCAGGCACCTTACATGTGTCATTAATTAGCAGGTTTGACCTTCACAGGCGGCCTATGAAGTAGGGACGAGTATTTCCCCCATTTTTAATTTTTTGAATTTTTCTTTTTGGAGTGGAGTCTCCCTCAGTCACCCAGGCTGGAGTGCAGTGGCGCAATCTCGGTTCACTGCAACCTCCGCCTCCTGGGTTCCAGCGGTTCTCGTGCCTCAGCCTCCTAGTAGCTGGGATTACAGGCACGCGCCACCACCCCAGGCTAATTTTTGTATTTTTAGCAGAGAGGGGGTTTCACCATGTTGGCCAGGCAGGTCTTGGACCCCTGGCCTCAAGTGATCCGCCGGCCTCTGCCTCCAAAGTGCTGGGATTACTGGCGTGAGCTGCTGGGCCCGGCCTCCCCCGTTTTTAATAGTGGCAAAGTTTAGCTCCAGAGAGGCCAGGTAACTTGCCTGGGATCGCACAGCTGATTAAGTGGAGGTACTGGACTTTGGACCGGGATAATCCCAGCTGGTGTTCTAAACCCCTATTCTGTGCTGGATTTTTCTTTTGCTTTTTTTCTGTGAGAGGGAGGAAGGGGCCACTTCCCTACTCTCCTAGGAAGTGAGAAAAGTGGCGGGTGGGGGGTGGAGTTGGGAGGGGGCAAGGGGTTGAGCCTTGGATGGAAGTTAGGAGACTCGAAAGGCTTTAATCTCCATGCCTCCTGCTGGTCCTCATTTACTCCCCTTCTCTGCTCTAGGAAGTGTTTTAATCCTGGCTCTGGAAGGGCTGGTGTGAGGATGGCTTTTTCAAAGACCCTAGAGCCAGGCTCCGTAGCTCCCAGTCTTTGGGAGAAGGAGGGAGACTCTGGGGTCCTCTGGGGCTCCCTATGGCTTAGGGATGCAGCTGAAGCCTTGTGAGATTAGAGTTCCAAGTCTGGGAGGAGAGAGAGAGCCGTAGACTACAGCCTTTCTGCCTGTGAAAGGAGATGTATTGGGGGGAGGGGGTGTGGGAGACAGGGTTGTGAAGAGGCATTGAAAACCATTTGGCCAAAGGACACTTCCAGAGACTCCTGTAAGAAGGCAAGATTGGCTCTCTTTCCCATCCCTCCTTCTCTCACAGTTTGGGGCGATGGAAGAATTTGTTCAGTTTGAAGCTGACAGTTTCTGAGTTAAATATGTAGACAACCCTGGTGTCTCTGAGCAATGTCAAATTCTAGGGAACTCCTGACTTCTCCTTCTGAGCCACTCCCTGCTCCTCTGCCTGGAGGAGAAACAGGAAATACAAACCAATTTTTATATTAATGGGAAAGAAAATATACCCCTTCCTCCCACGCCCCTGTCCTAGATGGTGTGTTTCATTTCAGAAGAGAGCTAGATTGTGTTTAACTGTGGTTTTAAATCATCCACGTGTAGAGTCAAAGGAAGCTGGAATAATAGAAATTGATTGGAGCCAACAATTCTTATTATTCAAGAAACAGGAAAAAAAAGATTTCTCTACTTTCAGATTATCTCCTTGACACTTTACATTTGCTGACTTCATCACATTTTTCTTTTGGTATCTGTTGTGTCAGTTCTGAGATGAATTGGTTCTGACTTTGACGTGTGTCTTGGACCAGTCATGCTAACTGTCCTGACCTCGGTTTCCCCACCTGTGAAACAAGGAGTGGGGAATCCGGGCTTTCTTTCTGCCTCGTCCTTTTTGTGTCCCCAAGCTGGTGCCAGAAACAGACTGATTGTGTAACCTGACTGGCCATACATTGTTTGTGAGCCACAGGAGTCCTCTCTCATCTTGCCCCATCAGGAATGGCCCCTAAACATCCATGGCACTTTAGTTTTCAGAACTAACCTGGGGCTTAGAGCTTCAGGAACGCTAATTACCGAGGCTTTCCATGGCTGCAAGGCTGGCAGCCTCAGGTTGTGATTCTCTTCTGTCTTCCCACTCTCTCTTCTCAGCCTTTATATTTGCTAAGGGATTTTCCCCGCTGTCTCCGGGCTTGGAATAATGCACGGTAATCCCTCCCTGCTTTTATTTCCATGTGGTTAGAGGCAGGCCTTCAAGGACCACCCTGGCTTCTGTGTTTCCCTGGTGCAAAGGTCCATCAGCCCATGGAAACTGTGGAAAGTAACCCCTTGTGATAGAGGCCATGTGTGGTTTCTGCCCTCAAGGTTAGGTCAGTGTAGTGGAGGGTGGCCAAATGGGTGTTTAAAAAAAACAATCCAAGTACAAGCCTCTGGAGCCAGACTGCTTGAGGTTAAGTCCTTGGACTTGTGACCTTGGGCAAACACCTTAACCTGTTTGAGCTCTGTTATCCTTATTTGTAAAAAGAGGGATGGTAATAGGTCCTATTTTATAGATTTTTAAAGAAGATAATTATAGAAATTGATGTAAAGCACTTAGAACAGTGCCTGGCAGTAAGGTATATAAATATTGGTTATTATTGTTATATGAAAATTAAATAATGCAGACAATTAGGGTTCTGGGATTTCAGCATCCAGAGAGCAGGGGTGATCAGGAACGGCTTCCTGGAGGAAGTGAGGTCTGAGTTAAGTCAGCACTGAGAGGAGGATGGGGGCTCTGACTGAGTTTTCTTTTGACCCCCTGGACTCTGGCCACAGGAACCAGTCGTTTTGCTTGGTTCCAGGCCGAGGGCTTTGTGGTTGCTCCAGAATCTCCCCATCTTACCCCATCTCCCTCAGGAACTGGATTGCACTCCCTCCCTCATCTCCAGGGGGTCCTGTGAGTTTGGTGTTTTGCGTGTGTTAAGAATCATGAAAAGGCAAGAACAGCCCTTTCATAGAGATGCTGGATGTTTCATAGAGATCCCCATGTGCTTTGGGGACCATTAGTCATGATGAAAACAATGACAGTCATGGCTGTGCAGGAAGTGACGCTGGTTCATCACTTGCCATTCTAAGCACTTTGCATGTGTCAACTCATTTAATCTTCTCTGTGAAGCGGATGCTGTTTTTATTCCCTATTGAGAAGTGAGGAAACTGAGGCAAAGTGAATCTAAGTGAGCTGCCCTGGGTCAGGTGGACAGTATTGTCAGGATTTGATCCTAGGCTGCCTGACCCCAGAACTCATGTCCTTAGCCACTTCATAGACTGCCTGTGGCTGATCCGAGAAGGACTTGGGCACATGATTTGTTAAGGTGGCAGAACTAGGATTCAAACCCAGGTCGTGTGACGTTTCACCTCTGCCTGCGCGTCCTCCTGTTACTTCCCCTCTGTGACTCCTGCTCTCTTTTGCACAGAATGGGCAGAACTGTGGGCGGATAGAAACGGCAGGCTGCCAGGTTCTTGCTCTGGGCTCCGGGTCTGTTCATGGCATGAGGGTTGAGTAAGGTCCTGGAGTCCTGCTGCTGGTGTTCAAATCCAGGCTTTCTCCCACCTGGATTGTAGGTGACCTTGGTCTGATCACTGACTTGCTCTGTGCCTTGGTTTTCCCATCTGTCCAATGGGCACAGTGTAGCACCTGTGTCACAGGGATGTGGTAAAGCTTGGATAAGCCTGAGGTCAAAGCCGTTAGAACAGTGCCAGGTGCATTGGCTGTTGGGAATGCTGTGCAGGTATTTTGGGGATATGCAGCTCTTTGGAGGCCAAAGGCCCCCCCACACCCCTAGAGGAGGCTGAGTAAGCCATGGGCCCACCTGCCAAGGGGAAGCACCTCAGGGGCAGGTGCCAGCAGCTCCCATGATGGGTATGTCAGCTGGGCAGTGGCTGGAAGAGAAGAGAGGGCCTGCGTGGGTGGGCAGAGAGACCTGTGGGTAGGGGTAGGTCAGCACCTCCCTGAAGGTCTCCCAGTGGCTGAGGACACAGAGCTATAGAGACAAAGAGGGTCTGCCCGGAACTGGCTGGGATGGGGTCTCTGAGGAACAGGGATTGTGGGCACAAAGCTCCCAGAACGCTTTCTGTGGTTCTGCTTTTTGGAGGGAGGAGACCAAAGTTTTTCTTCTCATTGGAGCTCCGCTTGCCAAACAAGGAACTGTGGTTTTTTTGTCGTCACTATTTTTTTTTTTCTGTTTTAAAAGAATCTTTGCTCCTAGTCTCACACTAGGGAGAAATGCCACCAGTGGTGGGGATCGGGGGCAGGTCTTTGATCCCACAGTCATTAAGACAGAGTGACCTCCCCAGTGACTTGGGGGGATTTTCACGTGGTCCTCGTGAAAAGTAGGATGCTGAGAGGTATACATAACACATTCTTTTGGAAAATAAACAATAACCATAATATGCACATGTATGTTGTGTGTATAAGGGGACAGGAGGCTGGAGAAAAGTTTGGAAGGATGCGTGTCTTACGGAGAAAGGCAGCCAGGAAGATGAGGAAGTACAAACCTGCTTGTAATACCCTTTGCATCTAAAATTATGCATATGTATGTGAGTATGTTTTTTAAAAAGCTGACAGGAAGAATTGTTTTCAGCATGGTTATTAGATTAATGCAATAATATTAGTGGTAATAACTTGCTTATATTTACATACTTGCAAGCCCTGCTTGTAAGCTCCTTACGCATTAACTCAAAAGTTGCAGGTATTCTTATGCTTCCTGTTTTACAAATGAAACAAAGACACAGAGAGGCCAGGTCAGTTTCCCAAGGTCACATAGCCTGACAGAGCTGGCATTTGGACCCGGGGAATGAGGCTGCCTGGCCCACATTCTTCACTGCTATCCCGAATTGCACCAACATGAGGCTGTGTTCATGAGCAGAATTACCGCCCCTGCGAGACCCCTGGGCTGCCCAGGTGGGCAAGAATTAAATGAAAAGGTCCACCTTATTTCAGTTTTTGGACGCCGGAGAGCCTGGAGCAGGCCACCTTGTGTCAGGCTCATTGTCATCAGGAAATCAGCGAAAATCTTTTGATGATAAGAACCTGAGTGTCAGCAGGAGTTAGATGGGTTCCATTTTCTTTTCATGTATGGCAGTCAGAGAGCTCCATACAGGTGGGGCTTGGGAGTCATGCGGCTGGTGCTGTGCTCTGTACAGGTATTTCACATGAAGACATGAGACTGCTTTTCTCTGTTGCAGGTATTTATGGAGCATCTGCTATATATTCTGGGCAGTGTTCTGGGCCATGAGAGTGAAGTCATTAACAGGTCCTTGTCCTGCTAAGGACAGCCCAATGGGGATGCTACAACTCATTCTTCAAATAAGCCTTCTGGAAGCATACCTACTTTTATTCTGGTGTTTGTCCTGGTAGCAATTTAACTGTCACTTTAAGAAGAGGTGAATGGGGTTCTTGTCTCTGGCTTTTGAGACTTCAGGGCACCCCTTTCTTGGAGAAAAGATACTCCTTTATCAGGCCAGTGAGCTGAAGACCTGTTGGGCTTGGGGCCACTCCCTCCGATAAAGAAACCCACATCCTATTTGCCTCCCAGCCACTCTCTCTTAAAGGTTTTGCAAGAGTTAAGCGTTTGAAGCAGGTCATGCCTGGCTGCCGGAGAACCTGACCTCTCAGATTTTTGGGGCTGCTTTTCTTTTTGCCAACAGACACAGGCATGCTGACTAGAATCCTGGAGGGAGTTGGGTGATAGGGTAGGCTGTCCCTCCGACTGGTGTGCTGTGTCTCACAGCTTCATTCTCCAGGCATGGGGCCAGGTCAGCGCTGATCCTTGCCCTGTGTTTAGGAGACAGAGATCTTGAACAGAAGCCAGTTGGGTCATTGGGTCTGAATCTCTTTGTTTTGCAGGTGACATGAGTTGCGGCCCCAGAGGGGAGGTGAGCACCAGTTGGGGCAGGAGCCAATAGTTTGTTAGGGAAAGAGCTCGGTGGCCCACATCCTTCTCTGGGAATTTGTGTTTTAACCAGGATCAAAATTCCCTCTTTTTCTTTTTGTGATGGAGTCTCATGCTGTAGCCCAGGCTGGAGTGCGGTGGCACGATCTAGGCTCATTGTAACCTCCGCCTCCCAGGTTCAAGCAATTTTCCTGCCTCAGCCTCCCAAGTAGCTGGGACTACAGGCACGTGCCACTGCGCCTAGCTAATTTTTGTATATTTTAGCAGAGATGGGGTTTCACCATGTTGGCCAGGCTGGTATCGAACTCCTGACCTCAGGTGATCTGCCCGCCTTGGCCTCTCAAAGTGCTGGGATTACAGGCGCGAGCCACCGCACCCTGCCAAAAGTCTCTCTTGAAGAGGTTTCACAGGGGTCGTTTCTGGACCTAGCAGTTGATCTGGAGCAAATCCCAGCACTCTCTCAGCACTCAGCACTATCGACATACTGGGCTGGATCGTTCTTTGCTGTGGGGTGGGGGTGCGGGGGGTGGGCTATCTTGTGCATTGTAAGATGTTTAGCAGCATCTCTGGCCTCTATCTACCCGATGCCAGTAGGACTCCTCTTCCTCAGTAGTGACAACCACAGATGTCTCCAGATATTGCCAAGTATCCACTGGAGGAGGGTGGGGGTGAAGAATAGCCTCCAGTTGAGAACCACTGGGCGAAAAGCTCCTTTGACTACCACCTGTGCTCTCAGACCATCTGGTGGGCATTTTCATGCCTGTGTAGAAACACATGAGATTGACTTGTAAGTGTTTACATAAGTGGCACAATACAGTTTGCTCTTTTCACCCAGCAGAGTGTCTGGGAGGCTCCCTCTCTTGCAGTTCATGGTTTAGAGCACAGACTTTCGAGCCAGCTGTCTTGGGTTCAGATCCCAGCTCTTCCCCTGTGTGACCTTGGGGATGTTGCTCTGCCCCTTTCAGACCCAGTTTTCCCATCTGCAAGATGGGGATGACGGTAGTCCTACTAGGGTTGCTCTGAGAAGTGAGTGCAGTGACTGTGTGCGGGCTCACCCCTCCTCCTGGAGGAAGCCCCAGGGAAGAAGTGGAGCCCTCCAGCTCCCCAGCCCTGTGTGGATTTTCAAACTTCTTTTTATTTTCTTCGATCCTCAAGGACCAGAAGGGAATCTGTCTGCTCCTCTTTTGTCTTGTGGTCAGACACTCAATCTGTGTTTACCCGCCTGGTTCCTTCCCCAGGGTGGAACTGACAGACGATCCCTTGATTCTGGGCCAGGGGAGGCGAGGCTATTTCAGGCTGGCGGGACTGGAGCTGCTGAAAGCTGGTGGAGGCAGGTGGCCATTGGCCACCAGGACCTGGGGTCTTGTGCTTCTCTGGTTGCTGGGAGGGTGGGTGGCTTCTGTAAAGAGCATCTCTCAGGAGGATCGAGGCCAGGGTCAGGGTGTGGGCAGTTGATGCTTTCATCTACTAATTGACTTACTCATTCAATAAATGTCCATCCAGCACCCACTGTGTGCCAGGCACTGTGCTAGGTGCTGGCGTGTGACTAGAACAAGACAGTCAAGGTCTCTGCCCTCAGGGAATCTTCAGACATTGCAAAAAGAAATCCCTTGAGAAAAGGACCAGAGTTGTCACAATAGGGACATCCACTGAGGCCTTGCTGTGGTCCAGGTACTGTGCCACATGCTTCTTGAGCCCTTGAAACAACTCTCTGAGGTCAGTTTCATCACTGTACCTATTTTGCAGATAGGGAAACTAAAGCCGGGAGAGGTTGAGTAACTCGCATGAGTCCATGTAGCTGGGGACAGAAGATAAGATGAGGTGATGTTGGTGACAGGGATGGTGGCATCTACTTCAGATGGCATGAGAAGGAAGGCTTCTCTGGGGAGATGACATTTGACCAAGTCCTGAAGGATGAGAAAGAGTGCCCAGTGGAAAGAGTGGAGAAAAGTGTGTTCCAGGCAGCAGGAGCAGCAGAGGCAAAGGCCCTGAGGCAGGACTGTGCCTGGCTTGTTTGAGGAGCAGTAAGGGGCCAGGGTGGCTGGAGGGGAGAGAAGGGGAGATGAGGTTGGCATTGTTGGCAGGGACCCGGTGGCATGGGCCTCGATGCATGGTGAGCAGTTTAGGTTTTATTCCTTGTGGTGTGAGGAGCCACCAGACGGCTTTTAGTTGGATCTGGCATGGTCAGTTGGTGACATGGAAACCAAGACTGTGCAATGGTCTTACTGAGGTCTCAGAAGCCCCCTCCTGTCTCCTGCCTGGACGGGAGGGGACTGGGTGTACCCTCCCCTCCTGCAGCAGATCCCCTGCCTGCTCCCAGGCTGCTGTGTGACCCAGCACGGGTTCTGTCCTCTCTTTGAGTTTCAGCTTTGCTGTGGGTACTGTGTCACCAAGTAAACAGGGCAGGCTTCCTGGAGGAGGCCAGTGGAGCCCACCACACCCTGAGAGGAGTTTGGGCCCCTATTTGTGGCCAGCATGTGGATGAGATGAGAAGGCCTCTGAGCTGGGAGGGCTGTTGATGTGAGATGAACCTCTGCTTCCTGAGACCGAGGAAGGTGCCCTGTGTTTTCTGTTCAGGAAACTCATTTGCATAATTAAAAACTGTTTGGCGGGATCGGAACTCCACCCTCCAGGCATAGGCATCATAACAGCACTTTACCATCTATTAGCTCTCACCTCTGCCCTGTGGGGGTGGGTTTTTCAGGCCCACTTCCTGGGTGAGGAAAACAGCTGCAGAGAGGGAAGGGGCAAACTGAGGATGCACAGCCAGGAATGGCCGGGGCCATTGCGGTTGACTCTTTTGATCTTGCCCTGGCCTCCCACATTCTGTTCTCCTTATGCAGCCAGAGGGATTCATTGAGACCCTAATCAGTTACATCTCACCCGGAGTGAAAGCAGTCCTTAGACTGGCCTGGAATGTCACACGAGACCTGCCCTTCTTGCCTCTCCCCTCTGCCCTTTTGTTAGTCCTTTTTCCCTTTACAATCTTAAAAACTGAGATATGATTCGCTCACCATAAACCTCACCCTTTCAAAATGTACGATTCAGTGGTTTTGAGAGTATTCGCCAATTTGTGCAGTTATCCCCACCCTCCAATTCCAGAATCTGGGTAGCTCCTACTCAGATTAGTGCGTGAGGGGTCACCCACTTCCTCCAACCTCATTTGCCCTTGCCCAGATGCACCTGCTTCAGGGCCCTTCCACCTGTGCTGTCTGGAATGCGTCCCTCCACCCAGCGTTCCCGTGGCTCAAACCTTCACCTCCTGAGGCCTTTGCTCAAAATCATGTTCTTGACTGAGTTTTTTCCGACACCGCACCATCCCCACCTCACCATTTCTTATTTCCTTTTCTTGCATTGTTTTTCCCCATTAGCTAACACACTAGACATTTTACTTATTTATTGTTTATCGTCTGCCTCCTTCACCGGAATGTCACGGGCATGCCAAGAGGATAGAGATTTTGATCTGTTTTATTCACTTTGCCTCTCCAGCACCAAGACCAATGCCTGCCACATAGAAGATGTCCATTAAATGTTTTGAATAAAAAAAATGCTTCTAGGACGTGCCTGAGCTTTATTACATGATGTGATTGTTTTGAATTATATAACTGCTGAGCATTTTTGTGCAGACTTTCGGGGCCTAAGACAGCCTGATGTCTTTTGACTTTGTGGGTAGGTGTGAGCTGGGGGGATTTGGCCCAGGAGAATTTTTTACAGTGTGGCATTGTGCTTAAGTGCTCAGGGGCCTGGCCAGATTGTCTGGGTCTGAATCTCACCTTTGCTCCTCAGCCGCTGTGTGACCCTGGGCAAGGAGCTTTCCCTCTCTGAACCTTGGTTTCCTCATCTGTAAAATGTGTTGAGACACCTGGCTCGCTGCCTGGCACCTGAGCATGCCCCAGTAATTAGTAGAGGTTATTTTTAAACATTCTGTTTTAGAATCTTAGTATTTCCCTACTTTTTGCACAGGGACAGTTATAGCATCTCATCTCGAGCGCCCTGCTTGAGATCCTTCCTGGGACCTGAAATAAGCAACTGAATTCATTTTGACCAAGTGGTCCCTTGTCTTGGACATTGGTCTCTGCACTCTGAAGGCTGTTGAGAGTAACTGGGATGGCTGTAATTTGGAGCTAGAAGATGCTGTTCACTCTCTTCTCCAAGCAACCCATCCGAAGACTGAAAAAACAGATTGGTGTCTCGAAAATGCATGATGGCTCCTCCCATTCTCCTGCTGTGAAATCCCTCCACGAACCTGAAAGGGCACAGAATATGTGTTTCCTCACTTTCTGGGTGACGCTGTTACACATCCTGTTTCATTTACAGCCTTGCAGTTTTGCAGATGAGGAAACTGAGGCCCAGAGAGGGTGAGGTCACCTGTCTGGGATCACACAGAGATGGCATATTAGTTATCTGTTACTGCTAAATAAATTACCACACATCTAGTGGCTTAAAATAATGCCTGTTAATTACCTTGAAGTTTCTGTGGCCCAGAAGTCTGGGTGCTGTGTAACTGGGTTTTCTGCACAAGGTCTCATGAGGCTGCCATCAGGGTATTGACCAGGGCTGTGATTTCATCTGATGATTGGAGTGGCAGGTGGTGGGATGGGGGGCATGGGAGGGATCGGCATGGGGTTGTTGGCAGAATTTAGTTCCATGCATTGTGGAGCCGGGGCCCCATTTTTTGCAGGATATTGGTTGGTGATCATCCTTACTTCCTAGATGTGCCTTTGGGTCTTAGGGGTATGGCCCTGTCACAGCCAGCAGGTGAATCACTTGCTTCGAATCTCTTCCTTTAGGAAGGGCCTAGAAGTGCACTCTCCTCCCCGCTTTATCCCCCCAGGCCTCTTTTAAGGCTTCATCTGATTAGGTCAGGCCCACTCAGTCAGCTGATTTGGAACCTTGATTATATCTGCAAAATCCCTTTATCTCTGTCATTTATCAACATAGTCACACTGACAGTCCCATGTATATGAAATGGGAAGGGCTCATCCAGGGCACTGACACGGGGCAGTAATCCTGGGGCCATCTCAGGGTTCTGCCCACCAAGGATGATCAGTGGTGGCTTTGATCTTAGGATCATTCGACTCCAAAGCCCGTGTTCATGACCACTGTGCTTTATTTATTCTCTCTCTGGTCCTGCCCAGAGTGACCCCTGAGTGAAGTGAACTGATTGGCTGTTGGCCTCATTCTGGCTCATTCTGAGTAAGGTGGGGCAGGTGGGATGTATTATTCGATGTGGCTTCCTCTCTGGTCTCTCCAACACAGTTCACAGACCCCCTGCATCTCTCTTTTGTTTTGAGACAGAGTCTCACTCTGTTGCCCAGGCAATGCACTCCACTGCAATGTCACAATTCAGCTCATTGCAACCTCTGCCTCCTAGGTTCAAGTGATTCTCCCACCTCAGCCTCCCGAGTAGCTGGGAATACAGGCATGTGCCACCACACCTGGCTAATTTTTGTATCTTTAGTGGAGACGGGGTATTGCCACATCAACCAGGCTGATCTTGAACCCCTGACCTCAGGTGATCCACCCACCTCGGCCTCCCAGAGTGTTGGGATTACAGGCCTGAGCTACTGCACCCAGCTGTCCCAGCATCTCTTGAAATGATTTGCCAGTTGGGTTGTTGAGGATGAAGCCAGAGCTTCTACCCCAGCCTGGTACCCACTTTACCTAGGAGTGTAGGCTTAGACCTGGTCATGGGATCGATGCCTGACTGCTTTCTTCCAGGGGACATTTACGGCAGATGTCATCTGTGCTGTTTACTCTGAGGGTGGGGTGGGGAGTGAGGAAGCCCATCTGATTGCCTTGATCTCCACATATTAAGCCTTTTCCAGATAACTCATTGTTTAGTGATTTCTAATTTAATTCTGTTGTGTCCAGAGAATATATTCTGTGGGTTTTCAATCCTTTGAAATTGATCGAGACTTGGTTTATGACCCAGTCTACCTTAGGGACAATTCCATGTGCATTTGAAAAGAATGTGTCTTCTGCTGCTGTTGGGTGCAGTGTTGTACAAATGTCATTTGGATCGAGGTGGTTGGTAGTGTGGCTGTGATCTGTATATCCTTACTGATGCTTGGTCTCCTTGTTCTGCTAGTTATTGAGAGAAGGCTGTGGAAGTCTCCACCTGTGAATATAGATTTATGTTTTTTTCCTTTGAGTTCTGTCAGTTATTACTTTTTGCATTTTAAAGATCTGTTGCCAGAAGTACACATTTATGATTATGTCTTCCTGGTGAATTGACCCTTTTATCATTATGAAATGCTCCTTTTTACCTCTGATAATGCTCCTTGTCTTGAAGCCTATTTTGTCTGATACTGCTATAGCCATGTCACCTTTCTTCTGCTTACGGTTTTTCATTTTTTTCCTTGCTACATCTGTGTCTTTATATTCCACGTGCATCTCTTACAGGCATCATATTGGGTCTTGTGTTTCTAAATCCATTCTGGCAGTCACTGCCTTTTAATTAGACTTTAACTTATGTATATTTAATGTAATTACTGACAGGGTTCGGTTTAGATCCAACACCCTGCCATTTCATTCTGGTTTGTTTGCTGGGCACATTAACAAACACAAGGAGTCCTCTTCCTCCCCTATCCTCACTCTGCTGGAGGTGGAACATGGGGGTTAATTGAATCCCAGCTCCTTATGATGGCTTAGAAAGTATTACGTGATCCAGCTTTGGCTCACTGTGTGGACCTCATGTCCCCGCCTTGTTCATTCTGTCCTGGCCCCACTAGACTTTTTTTCTGTTCTTGCACGGCACTCAGCTGGTTCCAGCCTTTAAGCCTCTTCCTTTGCTGTTCCTTTTACCTGGAACACTTGGAACCCTGATTTGTACCAAGGGCACCCCTTTCTCTTTCAGCTGTCAGCTCAAGTGCCGCTTCCTCAGAGAGCATTTTAGTGCTTTTCTGTACACCACTGCACTGATTTTCTTCTTGACCTGTCACTGCCTGGAATTACCTTGTTGATTTACTTGTTTAGTATTTGTCACTCCCATTAGAATTATAAGTTGCATGAGGCCACAGCCCTTGTCTGCTGTGTTCATGGCCAAGTCCCTGGCACTTAGGACATAATGGGCACTCTGTTAGCATTTGTGGCAGAAATGAGTGAACGAGCAAAAGGGTCTGAACTGGGCCCACTCTGTGGCAGAGGCCTTCCTGGCCACGACTCTGTCTTGGGAGTGTGAACCCCCTTATGGGGGCAGCCACAGCCTGGGCCCCTTGGCCTCCTGCCCTTACCACACCGGGAAGGGCAGAGGGATTGGAAAGTTTTATTGGCCACATCAGGGAGCGCTGGGTGGTCCCAGCCACCAGCCAGTGGCTCACCAGGCTGTTGATTGGGTGGTTTTAAAGATTTCCTCTTGAACACAAAGGTAGTAAATACAGTGGAGGTGTGACTGTCAAAAGCACATTCCCTTATGTCTGTTCGGCTACAGGCACACTTATGGAATCCAGTATGGTAAAATGATATTTTGTGTATATACCTGGCTGCATATATTCTTCATTTCCACATACATATGGCGGTCTAGGCATTAAACCAAACATGTTGTATTTCTGGGCAATCTAATAGGTTTTTTTCAAAGTTAACTTTTTGGTAACTTTTTATTTGATCACTCCCCCTCTCCCTGTCATTTCGTCCTCCCTCCCCGTCATGCACACACACGTTATTATTATTTTGATCCATTTGAAAGTAATTGCAGACAGGATGCTCCTAGAAACTTTGGCATGCACCACTTAGGAAGACAGACATTCTCTTGTGTAACCAAGTGCCTTGAACAAAATCAGGCAAGCCAACGTTTATATAAATGATACAATGCACAGTCTATATTCAGACTTCACCTGTTTCTCCCCAAGTGTTCCCTATACCCATCTCCTTGCCCATCCCCACCCCCAGTGCAGGATCTAGTCCTGGATGACGTGTTGTATTTGGCCATCATCTCTGGTGATTTTGATTGTCTTCAGTAGAAAATCTCCACTGAGATGTGGCTTTGCTCATGCTTGTCCCAGACCCACCACTCACTGTCTCTGTGACCTCAGGCAGCTGATTCTTGGACCTCAGTTTCTTCAGCTACAAAATGGGAACATCTCTATTCCTACCTCAGAGACTTGTTCCCTGGTTCCACACATTGTATTAATCACCTACTGTGTGCCAGATACTGGGATGCAGCAGGATTCAGGGTAGGCCAACATCTGGGCCCATGGGGGTAGAGTAGAGCAGGTGAGTGGTGGGTTCAGAGCCGTCTCCCTGGGACTCCTGCCACATATGGCTGTGTTTGCTGTTACTACGCTCATTGTAGAAAATTTGGGAAATAAGACGAGTAAAAAGGTCTCACCCTTCCAGATAGCTGTTTCACCTTTGGGTGTGTTTCCCCCTTGTTCTTTGCATTTGATTTGAGCCTGGGTGCACGTAGTTGACAGCAGATACTGCTTATGTGTACTTCCTCATGTGACTGCTAAATGCTCTCCATCAATAAGCCTTTGATGGCTTCGTAATGAAATGTGGGGGCTGGATGATGGCCACTGTCCAGCTCAAATCATGACCAGCTCTAATCATGTGGTCAGTGGACCAGCTGCTCCATCTGTGTGTGCCTCAGTTTCCTCATCTCCTAAAATAGTGCCCCCATCTTAGATTAATGGGGGAATTAGGTGAATTAGGGCTTGTAAAGCTATCAGAACAATGCTTGGTATAGTTAGTGCTCCGTATATGTTAGCTAGCTGTACATAAGGATTATTATGCTAATATGTAATTTAATAATAGCATTCTAGTAAAATTATTATTTAACCATTCCTCTTATATTGGGGCATTTAGATAGTTTTCAGTTTTTCATAGCGACTTTCCGTGTGCATCTTTGTTGATTGCTACCAGGTTTTTTTTTTTTTTTAAATCAGTTTCGTAACTGAGGGCTGAAGAAACCTGGGTTTCGGACCCTTTGGTTCTTATTAGCCCAAAGAAATGATTGGCACTAGAATCTTGGAATCAGGCTGTTGCCGCTGCAAGACACCGAGACATCATGTCATCCAATCATTTCACTTTTCAGGAAGGGGAAACTGAGGCACAGAACTGTTCAGTCACTTGGTCGGGGGGTCACCAAGTGAGTTTGTGGCTGAGATGGAACTGAAATCCAGGTTTTCAAACTCCTAGCCCATGATAGTCTGCCTTTGTCCAACAGCTAAGACTCCCTGGAGGACGGAGAGGGAGGTTTAAATTGTATCCAAGTGAGTTAGATGAATCTTTTGCCCTTGGGGATTCCCTTATCTCTGGGAAGCTTCACTTTCAGATTCTTTGACTTTAGTGATCAGTAGTGTGAGGGGTGTGTGTGTGTGTGTGTGTGTTTGTGTGTATCCAGGTCTGGTGAGCAGTGTGCATGCACGTGTGTGTGTGTGTGAGTGTGTGTATCTGATTCTGGTCAGAAGTCATCGATTGCACCCTTGCTGTGGGTGATGAAAGCAGAGCCCCTCACTTTATTTATGATCAGAACCACTGGTTCCAAATGCGGAGTCCTAAGCCCAGGTTAGGCCCATACGTGGGTTTTGTCAGCCTGCACAGTGTTTTAAAATGTTTTGTTTAAGCTGGGTACGGTGGCTCAGGCCTGTAATCCCAGCACTTTGGGAGGCTGAGGCGAGTGGATCACCTGAGGTTATGAGTTCATGACCAGCTTGGCAAACAGAGTGAAACCCGGTGTTTAATAAAAAGTAAAAATTTTTATTTAGTTGCCAACACTGAAAAATCAAGACATTTGATACAAAATTCCATTATTTCTGGCTTCTCAGTAATCAGAAGATGTATCACTTGCACTCCTCTGGGCAATGTTTGGCTGGACCTGAAGAGAGCTGCCCCTTCTGCAGGGCACAGGGCTTCATCTTTGGTTTGTCACAGTCTCCACCCCTCCATAACGTGTGCCTAACACCGAGACCAAACATTGGTTGCCATTTATGATCACACTTGGCCTACTGGTTTTTAATTTTTTTTTTTTTGAGGCAGAGTCTTGCTCTGTTGCCCAGGCTGGAGTGCAATGGCATGATCTCGGCTCACTGCAACCTCCGCTTCCTGGGTTCAAGCTATTCTTCTGCCTCAGCCTCCCAAGTAGCTGGGACTACAGGTGTGCACCACCATGCCTGGCTAATTTTTGTATTTTTAGTAGAGATAGGGTTTTGCCTTGTTGGCCAGGCTGGTCTCGAACTCTTGACCTTAGGTGATCCACCTGCCTTGGCCTCTTAAAGTGCTGGGATTGCAGGAGTGAGCTACTGTGCCCAGCCAATTTTTCTTTTTTTAAATTGAGATGAGATCTTGCCTTGCTGCCCAGGCTGGAGTGCAGTGGTGTGATCATGGTTCACTGCAGCCTGCAACCCCTGGGCTCATGTGACCTTCCCACCTCAGCCTCCTGAGAAGCTGGAGCTACAGATGCATGCCACCATACCCAGCTAATTTAAAAAAAATATATATATATATATATATATATATATATATATATATATTTTTTTTTAGAGATAGGGGTCTCACTATGTTGCCCAGGCTGGTCTCGAAATCCTGGGCTTAAGCGATCCTCCTGCCTTAGCCTCCGAAAGTGTTAGGATTATAGGCATGAGCCACTGTGCCCAGCCTGGTTTTTAATTTAATTTTAATTGCAGAGTTAAGAGGACAGAGGAATGTTTCTTCTAACCCTTGTGTATATCAGATGGAAAACTGAAAGTCAGTCCAAGAGGGTTACGTGTTTTAAGAAAAATGGAGGGTAGCTGGTTTCTCTTTGGAAGAGAAGAGTATTCCTTTATGTTTGCTAGCAAAGACACTCTTGTCTGTTAAAAGGATATAGTATTCATTGCTGTTACTAAGGAGACCCACACAGCATCCCTTGTTACCTACCTAGCCCCTATAGGGGTTTTAAGTTTGAGACTCGTTTTCCAGTTTCTGGGTGGTCCTTGTTGTTTGAGGTGAAAAGGGAAGAAGGCCAGTCTCTCTTAGAGGGTGCAATTCTGTTACCCAGACTTCCCCTTCCTGTGGTCTGTGGGTAATGGCTCCCTTTTCTTTTCTGCAGCATCAGCTATTAAACAGAAGGTTCCACATGGTCCGTCCTACTTCCTTCACTTATGGCCCTTTGGGAGACCCTGGGGGGAGGAAGTAGTGGGTTCCTCCAGGGGCGTTAGAGGGTCCCTGCCTGGGGTCTCTTATTCGGTTGCAGGACCCTGATACCGTCCAAGTCAGGCTTGGTGTCTTTCTGCTCCTGGGCAGCCTATTGGTGGCCTGTCCCCCAGCCTTGTTTCTCCCTCACCTTGAAGATTTTGAAATAACAAGAACATCAATAAAGACAGTGGCGCTGCTGCTGCTGTGGCAGAGATCAGCAAAAGCCAGCGGGTTGTCAGGATCCTTCGGTTGCAAGCAACAGAAAACCCCTCTCAAACTGCCTTCACCAAGAATGGGAATTGCTCTGCATTTTCCTGGGGTGGCTGCCTCCTGGGTGAGGAAACAGCTCTGCCACATGGTAGTGGGGGAGGAGTGGTTCCTAGAAGGAAATCTCCAGGGGTGTTGGGACCAGAAGAGAGGGAGGGATGCCAGGTGGGAGCATCTCTTCTCCCCTGTGCTGGTGCCTGCATCCCAGCTCCTTTTGCCTTCCCCCAAGTCTTGGGTCCCAGGGGAGCCCTGTTGGCCTGTGACCTGCTTCCAGTGGCTCTTGGCCTTTCCACGTCTGACCTCAGAATCCTTGCTCCTATCCTATCTTTCTTGACTATTCCAGCTCTCCTGGTGGATGTCATTATAACACTGGTGCCCACATGTATGAGGAACTATGTCCAGGGGACACTTTCCAAGCACCGTAGCCCCCCAGGAACTTGGTGGGGAAGGTGTTCCTGCGTTGCCTGTTTGTTGTGTTGATGGGGAAGCAGAGGCTCAGAAAGGTTCCCTGACTTCCCAGAGTCATACAGCATGCTTCGCTCTTGTTGAAGAATCAGCTGTGTGCATTTTGTCTTCTTTGAATCCAGGCTCTGCACCTTCTAGGGGTGTCACATCAGGAAAAGGACTTTGCCTCTGTTTTTGTGGGAAGAGCTTTCCAAGCATGAGAAACAGAGAGTGCAAAGGTCCTGAGGCAGGAGCCTATTTCAGCATCTGCCAGGGGGCTGGTGTGGCCAGGGGCAGAGGTGCAGGAGATGAAGTCAGAGTGGTGGCAGTAGGAGGAGGGAGACTGGCGGGCAGATCGTATAGGTTATTGAGGGCCACTGTGAGGGCTTTGCTTTTTATGCTGAGTGAGGTGGTCAGCCTTGGAGCATTTCAGCAGAGGAGGGACAGATCTGACTCAGTTTTCACAGGATCCCTCAGGCTGCTGGTGGGGAGTGATTGATAGGGGATGGGGTGGAGGCTGAGGAGGAGGCTGCCACAGCAGCCTGGGTGGGAGAGCTCGATCTTCAGGCGGCTAGAAGACAGTCAACCACCCCTCCTTTATGCTCCTGTGCTGCTCATGAACTGTGTGACTTCAAGTCCTGGCTGCTTTTTTTTTGGTTGTCTTATATTTTTATTTTTATTTTTTAAAAATTTATTGATTATACTTTAAGTTCTGGGGTACATGTGCAGATTGTGCAGGTTTGTTATGTAGGTATACACGTGCCATGGTGGTGGTTTGCTGCATCCATTGCCCTGTCATCTACATTAGGTATTTCTCCTAATGCTATCCCTCCCCAACCTCCTGACCCCCTGCTATTCCCCCACTAGCCCCCACCCGCCAGGCCCCGGTGTGTGATGTTCCCCTCCCTGTGTCCTTGTGTTCTCATTGTTCGACACTCACTTATGCAGGCTTCTTTTCTTGGAGCCTCTGTTTTCTCATCTGCACAATGGTGTTAATGATGTCACCTCGCTGTTGGGGCTGTGGGGATGAATGGCATGAGCTGATAAATGTAAAGTGCTCCCGGAGTGCCTGGCACAGCCTGAGCTCTCAGCAGATGTTTGTGGAGTGAGCCAGTGAGGGGATGGCAGGGATTTGGTGCCGCCCCAGCTCTGCCCACGGTGCCTCTGCCTGAGGTCAGCCCCAGAGCAGGAAGCACCCTCTTGTTCCCCCACTCAGGAAGCACCCTGTTGTTCCCCCACTCTGCTCTCCCCCCTCCCCATACACAGAGCTTTGAATGAACAGGACCCAAAATGTTCTGGCAACAGTGCCCCCCCTTCCTACTGACAAAGCCATCTTTGTTACACCTGGGTGTGAAATCCATTTCAGAAATGAGGATGGTGCAGGCATTGGCTTGCAAGGATGGGGAAGGGCTTGGGAGGAAGGTATCCCCATCCTGCCCAGGGCCCCCTAGGTGGACAGCCTGCTCCCCCATGCCCCTCTAGCCTCATTTGGGTCCAGAATGCTCTGGAATTGGTAGTGTTTTGTGGAACCGTGTGGAGCTGCATTTCTGCTGAGAAACCACATCAGTCAACATCAGCTTCCATTCCTTACCATTGTCACATGTACACAGGAGGCATAATGCCCAGCGCTGGCATGGCTGCAGGGAAGCGAGCAGTCCCAGAGGACGCCGGTGGGTGTGTTCATGATTGCTGTTTTAGGGGAAAAATACATTGGTAATGTCTTTAAAAATAAAGACCCACGATACCCTTTGATTCAGTTCCTTTAGGAATCTCTCGTATAGAAACAGGAAGAAAAAAGTATGTAAAGATGTAAGTTACAAAGATGTTTACTCCAGTGTTGCTTCTAATGGCAAAAGAAATGAGCAACCCTGTGGTGGTCGTTAACAGAGAAAAGTCTCACTAGGATGCTTGTCAATTCACATGTTGGGGTGTCGGACAGCTGCTGGAAAGAAAGGAGGTTGGTCTCTATGGACTTGAGGGGCTGTACAGGCTGTACCTTTAAGAAACGTGAAGTTGTTGAGTGAAATGTAGAGCGGGAACCCAATTTTGTAGGGAAAACAACACAAGAAAGGCTCTTTCAGTGAGTATTTTTGAGTGTGGAGAAAGATACTGCAGGATGTGTGCCGGATGTTACCCGTGGTGGCCTCAGGCTGAGAATGGGGAGGAGTGCAGAGAAAGATTTTTCACTTTATCTTTGTGTACTTTTTTTTGTATTGCTACGCTAGTTATAATTAACACATTATTTTTCAAATTAATATAGACTAACAATAATTAAAAAAGACAGTTCCCTGCCAATTGTCTTTTCCCTCATGCCTCATGTCAGCATGGCTCACCGCCTCCCCCGTCCCAAACTTTGGTCACGCTCTGTTCAGATGTCGCCTCCTTGGAGAGACCTTCCCTGACTGTTCCATGAATGAGTGGATATTGGATTTCTTGGATTCCTTGAGCTGTCCCAGTACTTCCTCTGAGAAGCCGTGGCTGCTACCCTCACGCATCTCTGACTTCCTTTCCCCAGTCCCAGCCCTCCATACTGGCACTGAGCTCTCTGCCTGGTGTTTCGGGGCCACCTTGACCTGGGGATCCCTGATGCTGAGCCCAGTGCCTGTCACACAGTCAGTGCTCATTGAATGCTTGTTGCTCCCTTGTCAGGGAACTTACCAATCTGACAGCCCAAAGTCTGAGAGGCCCTGGTATATTTCACTCTTGGCTCCTCCTCTTACTGGGGGTGTGACCTGGGGCAAATCATTTAATATGTTTGAACTTTAGTTTTGTCCTCAATAAAGTGGGAGTAATAGTAATCCCTTCCTTCTAGGATCATTGTACATCTGAAATGAACCATGGTGTGCAAAAGATGTTTCATGTGGTGCCTGGCACATAATAAATGCTTAATTAATGTTAGCTGTTAATAATAACAGTGAACCAAGTCTGGAGTTTAGAACAAACAAACAAAAATGACCATTTAGAGACACCTGCTGTGGGCCAGACCTATGTGTAATATTGGGTCACATAAACCCTCCCACAGGCCTTTAAGAATCAGGATAGCAGGTGTCTGAGCAGATTCTGAAACCAGGTTCCTTAAGGTCACATTCGGGCCCTAGATCTTCGTCCTCCCGGAGCTGATGCTCTAGTGGGCATAAAGCAGTGATTTTCTCACAAGGACAGTTTCACCCCTCCCCTGAAGGGGACATATGGCAATGTCTGGAGACATTTTTGGTTGTTCCAAATGGGGAGGAAGGATGCTACTGTCATGTAGCAGGTGGAGTCCAGGGACGCTGCCGAACATCCTGTAGTGCCCTTGCACACGCTGATCACATAGCATTACCTGGCCCCAAACGTCAGTGGCACTGAGGGGAGAAGCCCTGGTCTAGAGCAGTGTCTGGCACATCCCGAGAGCTCAGTGCATGTTTGCTGCTTTGACGACAGTGATGACAGAAGTGTTTCTGTATTTGCCACCTGTCTTACAGGTGAGGACATCGAAGCTTGAACAGATGTCACAGCTGGGTCTACGCCTCATTGTCAGTTGGCACGGGAGCTGGGATTTGAACCTGGGTCTCGACCTCCGAGGCTGAGCCATGTGGCTGGGTGGGAGCAGGATGCCTCATCCCTGGTGTCTCTCTCAAGAGTTCGTGGCTGCTGGGGGGCACAGAGGGGCGAGGTGGGATTCTGGGCTCAGGGCTGGTCTGTAAGTCCAGGAAGAGGGGAGTCCCTGGTGCCAAGGGGACCCTGGAGACCCAGCCTCGTGTGTGGTGCTGGCTGCCCCTCCCGGCTTCCCAGCTCGCTGCCAGCGCTTGTTGTCTGCCAGTCACTGCGACGCTTTGGGCCAAGACACATTCTCAGCCCCTCCCCATGTGTCAGGTCTTTGGCAGCCGCAGAAGGTATGGTGGAGGGAGTCTCTCTGTTTCTGCTCCTGAAGAGCTGCACTTGGCAGAGAGCACGTGGTGTCTGCAGCCTGGCTGTGGCTGGGTGGCTCAGCCGCCAGTTAGCCTGGATCACCTTGCCTGTCCTTCCCTGACTGAGCCTCAGTTTCCCATCTTGGTGACGGG
Source organism: Sapajus apella (assembly GCF_009761245.1). Classification (NCBI taxonomy): domain Eukaryota; kingdom Metazoa; phylum Chordata; class Mammalia; order Primates; family Cebidae; genus Sapajus; species Sapajus apella. The sequence goes on from NW_022437032.1 coordinate 7,032,345, forward strand.
TTTGCGGGGCAATGCTCATTCCTGCCCTCCCTACCTGTTTGGAGCAGGCTAGATGGTGGATGTGAAACTCCATTGTCCACAGCAAGCCGTTCTAGAACAAGGAGCTGATGTCGTGTTGCTGTTTATCATCCCTTCCTCTCCCCTGGCATGTAGCCAGGAGTCTGGTGGGCACTGGCAGCCTGGTGGTAAGGAGATGGGGACGATTTCTTCCATCTCTTCCTCTCTTCCTTCATTTTCATTCTGTGGTTGAGCTCATCTTGCTCAGTCACTTAAAATGCCATCTCTTTGCTGACATTTCTCAAATTTATATTCCTTGCCCTGACCTCTGTCCCGACCTCTAGGTGATGACTTGACGTCTCCGTGTGGGCATTCAGCAAGCATCACAAACTTGCTGTCTTCTCCCCCACACCCCTCTCACAGCCCCTTCCTTCCAGTCACTGTGGCACCTCCTTGGGCCATCTCGACGCCTCTCTTCCTCTTACATCCCACATCCAACCCATCAGGAAATCCTGTCGGCTCCAACTTGGACAAGCAGCCAGGGTCCGGCCACTTCTCAGCCGCACGGCTAGCCCCGGGTCTCAGCCACCATGCTCTCCTGCTGGGCCTCTTGCAGTTGCCTCCTCCCTGGTGCCATGCTTTCACCCTTGCCCAGTGGTTGGTTCTCCACACGTACCCTGCGTAAGTCCAGTCACATTCTTCCTACCTGAGCCGCTGCTGGCACCCACCTGACTCAGAGGAAATGTCGAGGCCCTGCAGTCCGTGGTTTTCTGACTTCCCGTGTCCACCTCTCTGACTTCATTGCCAAACACACCCAGCACACTGCTGCCTCAGGGCCTTTGCACATGCCGTTCTGTTGGTCAGGAACATTCTCCAGGTATCTGTGCACTTATTACCTCTTCAGGTCTCAGGCTTCTCCCTCTCAGCCCAGCCACAGCCACATGTACCGAGAGCAGGACTCAGGACATGTCTTCCAGGAGATCAGACCTCAGGAAGCCACAGAAGGGGTGATGCCATGTAGATTGCAAGGTGTTTTTTGAGTATGTGTGTTGAAGGTACTTGGGAGGTGGAATTGGGGTGCTGCTGGTCTTGGTGACAGGTGGCCCTTCCTCTCCCTATACACACCTCTTTTGCCCCCTGGCCTCCCACCGAAAGTCGCACCTCCTCCCATTGTCCCCTACTCTCTCCCTCTTCTCCATGCAACTTGTATTTCATTCACTTATCTGCTTATTGCCTGCTCTCCCCTCACTAGAATTTAAGCTCCCGGAGGGCAGGGGTTTTTGTCTCTCTTGTTCGGTTGTGTCCCAACACCTAGAACAGTGCCTGGCCCATAGAGGGTGCTCAGGAGATTTTTGCAGAGTGAAAGGACGAGCTATCCAGTCAACGTCATGTATTTCCTGAAGATTATATTATATCCCAGGCCTCTTCTGGGCACCAGGAACACAGATGACTCAAACAATGGTGTTTGTCTTCAAGGGCTCGAGTCCAGGGGAGAAAATGGGCATGTGAGTGAGACATTACAGGGTGATAGGTGCTGTAACAGATGTATCTCTCAGGACTGTTTGGGTTGTAAGTGACAGAAACCCTAATTTGAGGAGTCTGAAGCAAACAAATAAGCAAACAAACAAAGACTTTCTGGGCTTGTCAGGAGTAATGACCTTAGGCATAGTTGGATCCAGGTGCTCCCTGGCGTGATCCTGAGGTCATGGACCCATCCATGAACCGAGTATCACCCATCCGGAGGGCCCCCAGAGCTCTGATTGCCCAGGCCTGATGGGTTGAGGTGCCGGCACCTACCAAGAGCAGGACTCAGGGCATGACTTCTAGGAGATCAGAAATCAGGATGATGCTGTATGGATTGCAAGGTGTTTTTGGGGGGGCATGTGGCCCTGTGTATTGAAGGTGGCTGGGAGGTAGAACTGGGGTGCTGCTGGTCTTGATGACAGGTAGCCCTCCCTCTCCCTTTACACACTTCTTTTGCCTCCTTACCCCACTCATTGAAAATACTCCTGGCTGTCACTCTGTTCCCCTTCGCTTTATCACAAAGGGGCTCCAGATGGCACAGCTCTTGGGGAGTCTGCCACGCAAATCTGTTGGGTTCATCTCCCTGTCCTCCCTCCCCCACTCACATATGCTGGCTCTGAGCTTCTTGGATCCTATTTTGGGCCTGAGGGAGGAAAGATGCTTGGGGTCCTTGAATTGGCCTCGATGCTTTTTCTGGTCTGGCCTGTGCTGCTGGGAAGCCACGTTTTGCATGAAATTGGCCTCGTGGGCCTGCCATGAGCCTTTTGGTTCCCAGAGATGCCCTGAACCAGCCATACCTGCTATTACCTACTTATCTGGGGTTTAAACCAGGATATCCCAAATTTGACTATACCTCTGGGCCACCTGGGGATCTAGTTCAAATGCACATTCTGGATCAGGAGGTCCAGAGTGGGGCCTGAGATGCCACATTTCTAGCAAGCTCCTGGGAGATGAGACACTGATGCTGCTTGTCCAGGGGGCACACTGGGTGGTGGGGGCCTAAGGCGCCTTCTCAGGAAAGCCCCTCCTCAGTCCCCAGCCTGGGCCAGAGCCCCTATTACAAGCTTGCAGAACAGCCTGGCTTCTCTCAAAGCCCTTGCTGCAAAGGGAATGGGGGATTCCCCCACTATGTCAGGCATGCTTAGAGCTCCAGGAATCTTGTTTTCTGGTGTCTTTATGCTGTCTGAGCAGATACTAAGGTCCTACTGTGTTCCAGGCATGGGGGAAACAGGAGTGATCACAACAGACAAAATCCCTGCTCTCCTATCTCTGATGTTTGTGTCAGGGGAGATGAATGAAGACGAATAACAAATAAGAAAAATCTTGCAAGTGACCGTAAGTGCTACACAGACAGTAACACAGAGATATGAATTAGAGTTGGGGGCTGTTTTGGATCTGATCATCAGGGAAGGCTTGCCTATCTGATGAGGCGGCCTGTGAGCTGGGACCTGGGTGCTGAGAAGCCAGCCATGAGAATTAGGGCAGGAAGAGTAAGTGCAAAGGCCCCGAGGCAGGGATGAGCTTGGCCGGTTGCAGGATCATCAAGGAGGCCGGTATGGCTGGGTAGAATGAGTGAGGGGAGAATGGGTGGGAGAAGAGCTCTGAGCAGCATATGGGGGTTGCATTGGGCAGGGCCTTGGAGGCCATGGCAAGGGGTTGGACTTTTATTATAGGAGGTGGAGAAGCTGGAGGAGAGTTAGGCCAGGCAGTGACAGTGAACGACTTCTCTTTTAAAAGAATGCCTCTGGCTACTGTGAAGAAAGTTGACGGGTTGGTGGGTGGCGTCTTAGTTGGTTTTTTGTTGCTTACAACAGAATATCTGAAGCTGGGTAGTTTATAAAGAAAGAGATATATTTAGCTCACAGTTGCACAGGCTGGGAAGTTCAAGGGCATGGCCGTGGCTTCTTATGGGGGCCTTCCCGCTGCACCATGGCATGGCAGAGAAGGTCAAAGAGAAAGCAGACATGGACGAAGAGACGAAACCTGTGGGGTGTCCTGGCTTTGTAACAACCACTCTTGGGGAACAAATCAAGACTCCCCAGAGCGAGAGCTCGCTACCGTGAGGATGGCACCAGGCCACTCCTGAGGGGTCCACCCCCGTGATTCAGACACCTCCCACTCGGCCCGTCTCTCAGCACCACCTCACTGGGGACCAGATATCAACATTAGTTTTGGTGGAGACAGACAAGCCATAGCTGAACCATAGCAGAAGGCAAAGATAAGTGGGGAGACCAGTGAGGAGGTGACCGCAGCAGCCCCGGGGAGAGATTCGGGTGGCCTGGCCCAGGGTGGTGGTGGGAGGAGGTGGGTGGTCGGATGCAGGAGGCAGGCTGGTTTCTCAACAAAACGCCTGTTTCTACAGATGTGAAACTGCACCTCGGCCCTTACCTACTGAGGAAGGTGCTCTGGCCAGAAGGGACTCCATTATAGGATGCTTTTAAGAGGTTCCTTGGGTGTCTCCATGTGGTGGGGCTGGGCTTGCTTCAAGATGACTTGGGGCAGGTGGGTGGGTGGGTGTCAGGCCTGGTGTGGTCTCATCTCAGCAAGAGGGAAGAGTCCGACTGGCCAGCCTTTCAGAATTAGACCTTCACCGTCACCGAGGCAGAAGGCATAGGGAGTTGCTGAAGGAGGAGATGTTCCTTGGTTTACCCAGCTTGCTCGTTTCCGCAAAAGACCACACCGCCTGCGGTGGCATAGACACTAATGCCAGTACGAATACTGCTACTAGTAGCTAATTCTTCACACAAGCTAGACCGTGTCTTAAGCTCTTTGGTTGCGTAATCTTGTGGGATGCTCACTGCAACCTGTGATGGAGTGTCATTATCATGCAGGCTGGAGTGCAGTGGTGCGATCTCGGCTCACAGCAGCCTCCGCCTCCTGGGTTCAAGTGATTCTCCTGTTTCAGCCTCCCAAGTAGTTGGGACTACAGGTTCGTGCCACCATGCCTGGCTAACTTTTTGTAATTTTAGTAGAGACGGGGTTTCACCGTGTTAGCCAGGATGATCTTGATCTCCTGACCTCATGATCCGCCCACCTCGGCCTCCCAAAGTGCTAGAATTACAGGCGTGAGCCACCACCCAGCCCTGTTAGGGAAGGATTCTTATTATCCCCATTTTATCCCAGAGACATGCAGGAACTCTCAAGAGGTTCCCTAGCCAGTAAGTGGCAGATTTTAAGCTAACATATTTTTAGAAATCCCGTAATTATTTGTATCCACAGGCTGCGTGCGGTGGCCCACACCTGTAATCCCTGCACTTTGGGAGGCCGAGGCAGGAGGAGTGCTTGAGGTCAATAATTCAAGACCAGCCTGGGCAACATAGTGAGATCCTGTCACTACAAAAAAAAAAAAAAAAACTCCAAAAATTAGCTATTTGCATCCACAGTGTTTGGTGATATGCCGTGTATGTTAAAGGCATTGGTCTCATCATAAAGGCCCATGTTCAGCGTGTACCATGGTTCTTGGGGCCTTGTTTTAGCCCTGCTCAAGAGCCTCAGAACATGGAAAGCTGGCTGCGTTTACCATCTGAGAGGCTGTGCTCCGTTTTACACTCTGTGGGTAAGTTCTGCAGCTTCCCTGGCCCTCAGTTTTCTCATCTGTGACATGGGGGAGGGAAAGGGGGAACAAAAGCTCCTACCTCACAGGACCACCAGGTGGTAAGACTTTGGGGTTTGCCCGGAGTCGGGCACACGTCATAAGTGTTGAGTGATTGTTGGCTGCTGTTACTGTTATTATCTCTGTCCTCACTGATAAGTTGAGTGGTGAATAGAGTGACCAACTGCCCTGGTTTGCTTAGGACTGTTCTAGTTGTTTTTTTTTTTTTTTTTTTGAGACGGAGTTTCACTCATGTTACCCAGGCTGGAGTGCAATGGCGCCATCTCGGCTCACCACAACCTCCGCCTCCTGGGTTCCGGCAATTCTTCTGCCTCAGCCTCCTGAGTAGCTGGGATTACAGGCACGCGCTACCATGCCCAGCTAATTTTTTTTTTTTGTATTTTTAGTAGAGACGGGGTTTCACCATGTTGACCAGGATGGTCTCGATCTCTTGACCTGGTGATCCACCCGCCTCGGCCTCCCAAAGTGCTGGGATTACAGGCTTGAACCACCGCGCCCGGCCAGGACTGTTCTAGTTTTAAGACTAAAAGTCTCATATCTCAGGAAACTCTTCAGACCTCAGTAAACTGGGGCTGTTGGTCTCCCTGTAGATAACGGAGTTATCAATAAATCCAGTCCTCTAATGTCAGCTCAGCCTGCATTTGAACTTGGCCCTACCACTTCCCAGTGGTGTGACCTTGAGCAGGCTACTGAGGCTCTCTGTGCCTCAGTTTCCCACTTGTAAAAAGTGGGGTGATTATAGTACTGACCTTAAAGGTTGTTGTGAAGTTTAAATAAGTATAAAGAGTTTGGTAAAATAGCTTTATTCAACTTGTCCAGAGTCCTGAATGGATGGGGGAGAAGCTGAGACTGTTTTGAAGCGCAGGCCTGGGGCCCCTGTGGCTCTCCCCTCCCCGGCAGCTGGCCCGTGAGTCAGGCTGGCTCTGTCCTCTACCACATCAAAGCCCCCCAAGGGCCCCTTTATGGCAGGGGCTGTTGGACCCTGGCGCAGAGGCAGATTAGAGTGAGATCCTGTCTGGATGGGTGGAGGTGCCCAGCCGGGGAGAGGCGCTGGTGGCCACTGATAAGCAAGGCCCTTGTGCCCACAGCCCCTGCCCCCTCACCCAGGAGAACACTGGTGCTCTCTTCTCGGGTTTGAGCCCAGCTGGCCCCTCTGTGGCCCTGTTGTGGGGGGACAGAAGCCTGCTTGCATGCAGGACATCCTCTCTTCCATACTCCCTTTTCCTCCTATCTAAAACGGGGCTGGAAAACCCTCACCCATGGGGTGCACAGGAGGCTGAGGCCCCTCCAGTCTTGGGCTGTATTATTAACAAAATGCATGTAGGATAAGACTGGGGCCCCAGAGGGTGGGTGGCTTTTGAAATATTTAACTTTGACCCGGCTAATACTGTTAGCACATGCAGTCTCCAGGGTGGTAGACGGTGCTGCTCGGGGCAGGGTCACAGGGTTTACAGGAGTCAGCCTTCATTTTAGGATGCTGCTGACAGGGTGTTTGGGTGGACATAGGCTCAGAGGGGCGTTTCGAATGTCTTCCTCTTCCAGGCCTGTCTGTGTGTCCTCGTGGTGGGCGGTGGGGATCTCACTTGGTGACTGTGAGGGGCTTCCATCAGTGAGCGCCTGCTACCCTCAACCAAGTGCACAGGAGAGTTTTGAGAGCTCAGTGAAAGAAGAAGTGTGGGCACTCAAGAAATATAACAGGTGGCTGTTATATTTTAAATAAAAATGCTGTTATTCAGGGCTGGGCAGGGTAGCTCACGCTTGCAATTTTAGTGCTCTGGGAGGCTGAGGTGGGCAGATCACTGATCAGGAGTTCGAGACCAGCCTGGCCAACATGGTGAAACCCCGTCTGTACTAAAAATACAAAAATTAGCTAGGCGTGGTAGCACGTGCTTGTAATCCCAGCTACTCAGGAGACTCACTTGAACTCAGGAGGCAGAGGTTTCAGTGAGCCGAGATCTCGCCATTGCACTCCAGCCTGGGCGCCAGAGCGAGACTGTGTCTCAAAAAAAAAAAAAAAGTTATTTAATTCATGTTTACAGATTTAAGTCAGGGTCTTACACAGATCTGAAGAGAGTCCAATTTAATTCCAGCAGGAGGGTTATATACATAGTTCCTTATAATCAAATTTAATCAGATGAATATAACTCCAGGAGACAAATTTTATTGAGCATCTACTGCATACCAAAGCCCCTCCACATGTGCCCCGGGGACTTGGCAGTATCACTGTGGGAGCTTGGGCTCCCCCCACGTCTACTGCATCAGAATCTGCTTTTGACAAGGCTCCCTGGTGATTGACAGGTACACTTCAGTTTGCAAGTGCACAGGCTGCAAGGTGGGAAAGAACTTGGCAGAGTTTAAGTGCATCAGGGAGGCTGGTGCTGGTGTGATGGGAGAGAGGGCTGTGGGGTGAGGAGGGTAACGGGACAGAGCATATAGGACCTTGCAGGAAGAGGTGAGGAGCAGAGACTTCCTCCCGGTGTGGCAGGGTGCTGGGGAGAGCTTTAAGCAGGGCGGAAGAGTGGTCTGATGGATGCTTTAAAAGGGACTCTTGGGTGCTGATATGGAGGCGGGACTGTAGTAGCAGCAAGATTGGCTAGGTGGCTGCCTCAGTGTCCAGTGAGGGGTGGTGGTGGCTTGGACCAGGCAGTGAATGGAGATAGAGCTGGGTTGGACTTGAATTTGTGGTGGAGGAATGTGGGTGATGAGGTTTTTCAGTGGAGGAGGGGAAACTAGGCCTTGACCCATATAACCTGGAAGGCTTTTTGGAAGAGGTGGAGACTTTCAGGATAGATGCAGCAGACTTGAGGACATTCCAGAGGTAGGAACCCCATGGGCAAGGGCAAAAGTGAGTTCATTCGAAGGGCAGGAGATTGACTTATGTGACTTCTTCCCAACCCCGGTTACAGATGAACTCATCCTCATCCCAATTGCACATCTAGAGAAGAGATTAAGGGTCAAAGGCTTTGGGTACCCCCTTGAATGGGGACAAGAAGGTGGTTTAGGGAAAGTCACAGAATCCAGGCTGAGGGATCTCGAGGGTCTGAGCACTGGCTTCATCAGACTACAGGCCTGTCATCGACTCCCCGGGGCCCCAGTGTTCTCAGGCATCAGGTGGGGTTACCTCAGGGTGCAGAGTGGGTGTGTTGCTGGCCTGGAAAGTCGGAACAGAGCTGCCATTGCAGGCCTGGCGCCTGTGCCAGGGCCACGAGCAGCTCGCTTTGCCAGACTGTGCTTTCTGGGTGAGAACAGAGTTGTTTGAGGAAGGCGACAAGCAGAGACGGAGGGGGTGTGTCATTCTCTTTTTCTGGGGAAGATCATTGAGAAAGAGCGGGCACACAGAGGGGCAGTGAACAGAGACAGTGCTGTGGGCCTCTTTTTTGGGGGGATGGGGTAGGGAGAGAGAGCTAGGTCAGCTGTATGGGCCACTTAATACCCATGAACTTGCAATTAAATGCGGAAGTGAGAGACAAGAGGGGTGGTAAAAGGGGGTATTGTTCCCAGCTCCCGAGGGGAGGGGGCTGGAGCCCTCGGGAAATGGCCAGCTTCCAACATGAATGAGCTTCAGTGTCCTGGGGGGTCTGGGGGGAGCAGTGGGCCTTCATTTGGCCCTTTGTCCTGCTCTGCTGGACTCAACCACAAAGGCCAGCTTGATTCCCATTTGGCTTTTTTCTGGAGAAAACATTGGTGGGGGTGCTCGACCCCAGCTTGGCCACTTCTCAGGGACCCAAGCAAAGAGCTCCCTCGGGGAAAGGTGGATGATAGAATTTAGAGAATTTCCAGAAATGCTTTCCACCGTGATCAGTCCTTTTTCTTTCACTAAAATTTTAAAATTTTAGTTATTTTAGGTATATGTTGTATGTAAAATGTACAATATTAAGTATACAGTATGGTGAACATAAAATATGCTATGTCTGAATCACACAGATGTTGCCAGCACCCCAGAGGATGTCTTCTCCTAGTCAATATCCCCAAAAGTAACCACTGTTCTGATTTCTATCTGCGAAGATTAGTTTTGCCTGTTTTTGAACTTCCTGTGAAATGGAATTATATAGTGTATGATCTTTTGTGTCTTTTAAATTAATTTAAAATGTTACAACTATACGTGTTTGTATAACTATGTATGTGTTTATAACTGTATATATAACTATGTATATATACCTGTACATATACATATATACAAGTATTATATATACATTTTGTCACATAGATGTGATATAAAATGTATATATGTCATACCTGGATATGTAGATATACTGTGTACATGTGTGTGTATATATATAGACATATAAATATGCAAATGTGTAATCATTTTCGTGGTTCAAATTAAAAAGCATACAGTGATGGAGAATGAAATGGCGGCCTCCAAGTTCCCTCCCCAGAGGCAGCCACTGGCCCCGGTCTCATACAGCTCCGTTCACATAGTCCGGGTGTACCCCTTTTGATGCTCACGTTGGACCCACTGTACACAGATTTCTGCATTTTGCTTTGTGCCTACTTCATGGAGGTTGTTCCATGATAGTACATGGAATTGCCTTATTTAAAAAATGATAGCTGCATAGAATTCTGTTGAATGGAGGTTCTGTTTTTTAAAATTATTATTAAATTAGTGCCCTGTTGATGGACACAGAGGTTGTGCCCACCTTTTGCCATTACATATCATGGTGGGACAGACACGGGCCACTTCATACCTATAAGTTTATTCATTTCTAGGAATGGAGTTTCTGGGTTTAAGGGTGTTTATGCATTTGTAATTGTTCATTAATGTTTAATAACAGGACAAATATGAATGCATTCTTCTTGTAGAAAATTAAAGCATTGCAGATAAGGTAACCTACCCGCTCACCTTCCTGGTTGCCTCCAGCCCCAGTTGCTCTTGTTACTAGGCTGGTGTGCAGCTTCCCAGATCTTTCCCTGTGTGTTTGTTCATGTCATTGCCATGCATCAGTGTGAGCCTGTAGCAATAACATAGCATGCTTTTGAGCATGTGCATTTGTTTTGGTAAAATATATAGAGCAGAGGCTGGTGGAGCAGGTGGTTCAATCTGTAGGGTTGGGGCTACCGAGATCCTGGATTCAAATTCTAGTCCCTGAGGGTAGACTTAGGATCACCTAGCATTCTGCAGCTGCCTTTGCTGATGGAATGTGTGTGTCTGGGTGATCATTTTATGTTGTTTTACACAGTTTCAGCCCCTTCCTTCTGACTTCTGCTTACCATTTTGCAGGGCGATTCTGCTGGGGTTTATACATCCATTCCCTCTTGATGGGCATCTTGGTGGTTCCTGCCCGCCTTTTTTTTTTTCTGGATTTCTGAGCCTCAGCTCTAGTGACATTGGGGGCTGAATAATTCTTTGTTGTTGGGGACTATCCTGTCCTATGCATTGTAGGACGTTTAGAATAGTTCCTAGCTCTACCCAGTAGCCAGAAGCACCCTCCTCCTCAGTTGTGACAACCAGAAATGTCTCCAGACAATGCCATATGTCCTCAGGGATGGGGGAGCTGGAGGAAGCAAAATTGCCCTCATTGGAAAGTCACTACTGGTCTGTACTAAGCAGTGCTACAGGGAGCATCCTTCTCTGAGCCTCTCTGTATGTGGGCAAGGTCATCATTATTGCATTCCCGTTCCACAGATAAGGAAATAGAGGCTCAGAGAGGTTGAGTCATTTGCTTCGGGTCACACAGCAAATACGGGGCAGAACCAGCATCCCAGCTCATACTTCTTCCCATTTGTTGGGTACCCACCAACTGCCAGGTGCAGTTCCAGGCTGAGCTGAGTGTTTAGTGGGTGATGGAACAGACCCGAACCCCTGTCCTTATGGATCTAGCCCTCTGGCAAGGGCAGAGAATAAGCCAGAAAGGTTAGCCTCAATTTGGTACTGTCTAGCAGGGTCCAGATACTTGTGGGGCATCCTCTTTGCTGACTCTTCCTGGGCTGTGCTTTTCACTGCTCCCTTCCTGCCCAGGCAGCTGGATAGGCCCTGACCTGCAGGCCTCCCTGTGGAGGTGCTAGTTGGTCAACAGTCTGGAGCCCTGGTAAAGCAGGTACTCTAGAGAGGCTGGGCTTCCCCAGGGACTGTAGGCAGCCGGGGCCCCTCTGGGGGACCCTGTCCCTGGGCCTCTCATCAGCCCCTCTCTTTGTCTCCGTGGCCATGGCAACCTGGCTGGGTGCTTGGCACTTCCCGGCCCAGCCCCCAGCCTGACCATCCGGCTTCCTCCTCTGCAGAGGCTGCCCTGGCAGGCTCCGGCCTGGCTGGGGAAGCCACCCCCCACCACCCACTGATGGGGGCTTCTGGGCAGCGCTGGTGCTGCCCTGCAGTGTGGGAAGGACCCCAAGCAAAGGCCCCTGCTGGGCCTCCTCTCTGCCTCCTGGCCTTCTTCCTTCTGGAATGGGGAAAGAGCTCTTGTTTTCAGTGTCCTGGTTAGCTCTCTCCTCCCGGCTTAGCCTCCAGCTTCCTTCAGGACTCTCTCTGTCTACCCCTTCCCTTTCCTCTCTCTGTTTTTCTGTCTTGAACTCATTCTCTGTGCCCCTCTCTCCTGTTTCTCCCTCTCATTGTCTGGCTTCTGAGACTTCATTCACAGGCTGGTCCCTGCCTCTGAGAATGAAGTGCAGGGCACCCTGAGGTCCCTTCCGTGCTCAGAGACAGGGACTTGTTTCAGAAGGGCTCATTTGCAGCCTTCAGTAGCTCAGTGATCAAATTATGGGGGTGTTCAGGAGGGGGTCCTCCCACTCTGTGGGGAAGGAGTCCTCTTGTCCCATGGGGACTCCTAGTGAGCGAGGGGATCCTTTAGCCCAATGAGGTCATCTTCTGCCTGGTGAGTAAGGGGTCCTCCTGGCCAGACCCACTTGGGAGGAGATGGGCTACTGAGCCCCTTGCTCTGACATCTGAGCCAGCCATGTGAAGGGCTTGGACTTAGAAAACCCGGAATGGTTTCTTCCCGTTCCCCTGGGAGTGGATGGACCACTGTGAGTCGTTAAAATCATCATTTATTAATGGCCAGAACTGACCCTATGGACATGAATAAGTGATGCTTCCATGTAATGCTCCAGACTTGTAGGGTCCTTGGGGACCTGAAAGGGATCTAGATTAGGAGCCGTTCCTGTCTGGCCTTTGCCTTGGGCTCAGAGAGAGTGAATGATTTGCCCAGGCAAGGGTGGCAAACCCAAATCCCTATGGCTGTGACCGGTAAAGCAGCCAGGTGCAAGAAAAATCACTTAACCCTCTCCCCCAACTTTGTCTGTCTACTTTCAACATTGGCGTGGGTATAGAGGAACACCTCTTTGCCCCTCATCTCTCTGTGTCTTGGTTTTCTCATCTGTAAAATGGGGATAACAAGAATACCTCTCAGAGGTGTTCCTCTTTTTAATTTTTAAAATTGAAGTATAATTCACATGCTGTAAATAATTCCCCAGAGTGTCCACTTTGGTGGCTTTTAGTATATTCACACGATTGTGTAACTGTCACTATCTTCTAATTTCAGAACATTTTAATCACACCAGTAAAAAACCCCAAACCCGTTGGTAGTCACTCCCCATTCTTCCTCTCCCCTAACCCCTGAAATCATTAATATACATATTTCTTTATTTTTTTAGACAGCGTCTTGCTCTGTTGTCCAGAATAGAGTGCAGTGGCACAATCTCGGCTCACTGTAGTCTCTGCCTCCCGGTTCAAGCAGTTCTCCCACCTCAGCCTTCCAAGTAGCTGGGACTACAGATGCGTGCCACCATGCCCGGCTAATTTTTGTATTTTTAGTAGATATGGTGTTTCTCCATGTTGGCCAGGCTGGTCTCGAACTCCTGACCTCAAGTGATCTGCCTAACTTGGCCTCCCAAAGAGCTGGGATTACAGGCGTGAGCCACCGCACCTGGCTCACTAATGTACTTTCTATCTCAACAGATTTGGACATTTCATATAAATGGAATCATACAGTATATTTTTTTGTTTCTGGCTTCTTCCACTTGGGATGATGTTTTTAGGGCCCATACACATTGTAGCATGTGTCAGAATTTCGATTCTTTTTTATGGCTGTATCATAGTCCATTATAAGGATATATCACATTTTGTTTATCCATTCATTAGTTGATGGGCATTTGGGTTTCGACCGTTTGGCTACTATAAATAATGCTGCCGTGCACATGAGTGTACAAGTGTGTGTATGGAGATAGGCTTTTATTTCTCTTGGGCATTTGCCTAGGAATGGTCTCATAGGTTTCTTGGGAAGATGGAGTGAGTTCATGAAGTATAGCTCTCAGAACAGAGCCTGGCACAGTGAGGGCGCTAGATGCGTGTTAGCTCTTATTTTTACAAAACAATGCCTCAAACCCTGGGCCTTGTATGTTGGGGAGATGGCAGTGCTAGTTAACATTTATCGAGTGCTTGCTGAGTGCCAGACACCAGTCCTATGGGGAGGCTGTTTTACAGATGAAGAAACTGAGGCACAGATGCTAGCCCCCGCAGTCTGGCTCCAGAGCCTATGCCCTCTACCCCAGTCTGTGCCTTCTGGAGCACATGTCCCACGTCAAGTGAGCAGCGGCCTCTCAGCCCCTAGCAGCAGTCCCCGTGCGGGAACCCAAGCCCGGTATTGCCGGATCTCTTGACTTCTTAAAGACATTTTCCAGCAGCCGGAAATGTGGAGTTTTTGGTATGAAATCACTCGATTTTTAAAAGCTGGCAACTCAATCCCATTTTTAACAAGCACTTCATGGGCCAAACCAAATATGACTGTGGGCCAAACCTGTGGGCTGCCAGTTTGCACACTCTGCCCCCGGGGTGACTTGTTGCTGGTGGCGAGGGCTTTGCTGGACACTGAACTTGATTTCATGCACTTCTGAACCTTGGACACCCCTCTTCCCTGGGGAGTGTCTGGCTCATGTCTGTTTCAATTGTGCTGAAACTGACCCATCAATGGGACAGTGGGCTTGTTGAGGACCCCCGTGGCAGCTGGTCATCTCGGGATTCCTCCCTGTCACCCCTGAGTGTCATAAAATTGTGGCTTGCTCATATTGGGTGCTTACTCTGTAGTCCTTGACTTTACCCCTCACCAGCACTGTGACCTTGGGGCAAATGACTTGACCTCTGTGCCTTAGTTTCCCCAGCTGTGAAACAGGGGTAGTAATAACACCTCCTCTGGGTTTGGTGCAGCACTTAGGACAGCATCTAGTATATGACAGGAGCTCAGTAATGTCAGCCACGGTTATTATTACACACAAACGCACAGACGTGCAGACGTGGTGATTGCCAGGCTCTGCCATCTGGCAGCAACAGTGTGAAGGTAACGATTTATTACTGTGTGCTCTGTCTCTCTGTGTTTACTGCAGGGAGTGATATTAATGCGTGTGTGTGCATGAATCTGCACAGTTCTAAGCCAGCTAGCTGGGGTGCTATTTTCTGCATGCATAGCTCCCTGCATAAATAGAATGTATGCATTATTCGCGCACATGCGCACACTCTCACTCTCTCATACATTCTCGGGAATAAATACACATCGGGGTTCTTAGGTGGTGACAGCAGCCACCTGAGCAGCCATTAATGTTTCAGTTGACTGGGGAGGGTGGGAGCTGATGGGGACAGGGTGAATAGAGGTGGCAGATGTTCCGGAAAATCTGGGTAGCTGCTGCTGGGGATGTCAGGATGTGGCAGGGATAATGTTGAGTGCACTGAGGGCTGGGCTATGGGACTTAGGTGCATCCCACAGCTCGTGGCTGTGGCTGTGGGGAAAGGTGCTGGGATTTGATGTCCATCCATCCATCTGTCCATCCATCCGTCCATCCACTGTCTTGCCATTCAGTGTTGGGATGGATGGAACAGCCAGGCTTCCTCTAAGGCATGCCTAACGGGTCCCTGATCCTTTCCCTGCCTTCCTTCACCTTCCCTTTCTTCTCTTCAGCATATTGCAGGCTCTAATTTAGGCAAAAACTCCTCAGAGCCTAAGAAAAGCTGAAGCATGTAGAATGAGCACAACAGAATTTAGCTATCTGGAGAGGCAGCCTGGACCATTGAATTTATCTTTTTTTCCTCACTCATGTTGAAGATTTTTTTTTCCCTGTTAAACTTCTTAAATTACCTTGCAGCCCTCCACCCTCCTTCTTCCTTGGACCCTGGGGAGAGTGGAGTCTTTTGTTCCTCTGTTTTCTCTCTTCCATTCCTACCGTTGGGGAAGGCCCGTGGAACTTGAGGTTGCTTCTGAAGTAGAGAGGCAGTTAGGCTGGATCAGCCCTGGAATGGATTTAACAGTTTTCTCATCATACGGTTAGTGGACACTTACCAAGCACGTAGGATGCATCCAGCTGTGTCCTGAGCGTTCTGCATACATTAACTCACTTATTTCTTCTGGCTGCCTTGATGGAGGTATTCTTATTTACCCATTTCACAGTCCAGGAGACTGGGGCACAGAGAGGTTTTGTCACATGCCCAGGGTCCCTCAGCTAGGAAAGGCTGAGCCAAGTTATGAACCATCAGTCTGACTTCGTGGCTTACACTCAACTATAGCACACTACTGCTTCTTTGCTAATGGGTTCATTCAGCATATTTGTTGAGCACCTACTATGTGCAAGGCTCATTTTCTCCTTCTTTTCTCTCCTTCTTCACTTCATTCTTTTTCTCCCTCCTTTTCTTCCCCATCCATCCATCCATCCATCCATCCATCCATCCATCCGTCTTTCTATTCATCCATCTGTCTGTCCATCCATCCATCCATCCACGCACCCACCCACCCACCCACCCACTTGTCCATCCATCCATTCATCCATCCATCCATCCATCCATCCATCCATCCATCCATCCATCTTTCTATTCATCCATCTGTCTGTCTGTCCATTCATCCATCCATCCACCCACCCACCCACCCACTCGTCCATCCGTCTTTCCGTCTGTCCGTCCATCCTTCCATCCATCCATTCATCCATTCATCCATCCATCATTTCCTGCAAATACTCATTTTAGTATCAGTCTTATGATTTGTGTCATATTCAAATACCAATTGCAACATTGTCTAATATTTTTACTCAGTATGAACCGCCTCCCTTTTTTAAAACTTTATAGTCACAGCTTAATAATGTTCATGAAATCATGGGTTTGATATGATAGCCACAGTTACTCAAATCAGTATAAAAACACTCATTTCAGGTGGCTGCATGGGGGCTGGCTGATAGCCTGGCCCTGCCACAGACAAGCTGTGTGACTCTGAGCAGGTGACTCCATCCCCTTATCTGTAGCGTGGGGAGACTAATGATACCCACAGCTAAGGGTGTTTTATTAAATGAGATGCCATACTAACATGCTTAGAGCAAGCCCACTGGCCCATCCTGAGCTCTCAGGAAGTCTTGGCTGTGGATGGTATTGTTATTACCATCATTATCACCCAGAAGAGCTCTGTGGTGAGGAGCTGAGTCAGGACCCGAGGCTCTGCAGGTTGTCCTGTGATGAAAGTGGATGGAGATGTTGAGCAAGCAGACGGTAGATCACACTGTGAAGCTGGGTGAAGCTGGGAGCCCATGACATTGAAGGAACTTGTTCCATTCTGAATCGGTGGTTATTTGGAAGGGGTAGACGTGACTGAACTTGTAAGGTTCTAGCTAAAGTCTGGGTTTTATTTAATCCTTGCGTGGTGGGCTCCCTGTGTGAGTGAGTGTCTTAGTCTGTCTTCTGTTGCTTATAACAGGATACCTGAAACTGGGTAATTTATAAAGAAAAGAAACTTACTTCTTACAGTTATGGAAGCTGAGAAGTTCCAGGTGGAGGGGCCACATCTGGTGAGAACGTTCTTGGGGGTTCTACAGAGACCCGAGGCAGTTGAGGGAATCACGTGGCAAGGAGGCTGGGCACACTAACACGCCAGTTCAGGTTTCTCTTCCTCTTCTTATAAAGCCACGAGTTCCACTCCCATGATACCCCGTTCATCCATTAGCCCGTTAATCCACAGATGCATCAGTTCATTCATGAGGGCAGAGCCCCTTATGATCCAGTCACCTCTTACAGGCCTCACATCTGAATCTTGCCACACTGGGTATTTGTTTCCAACACATGAAATGTGCGGTAGACCTTCAAACCATAGCAATGACTGAAAACCCAAACAAAATGGACTCAAATAAGAGAAGAAGTATAATAGCTCATGAAGCTAGACCTACAACTTCAGGTAGAGTTTGATCTAGGGGCTCAAATGTACAAAGGATTGGCTTCATCCTATGCTCTGTGTGCCTCAGGTCAGGGATGAGCAACACCTTTCAAGCAGCATCAGGGTGCTTTCCTGTAAAAAGAGGGAATAGAAGCTGGTGGCCAAACAGCTGAAGCCTGCCATCATTGACAGGGCCAGAGCTTCTTTGAAAGAAGGGAGCTTCCTGTTTGAGGGAGGTAGGTGGGCATTTGGGTCCAAACTCTGTGTTCTGCCACTGAGATTTCTGAAGGACATTTGAGGTCTGCTTTCATGCCTCATCCTTGAATGAATTCGCTTTACCCAGGTTACATCACATCTCCAGACGTCGGCCTCTATCCTGCAAAAGGCTCGAGGACACTGCCCGCCTGTTTCCTGGGTGGTGATGCCTTCTTAACAGCAAAATGTTCCTGGCTTACAGAAAACTTCCCACGGGCCTTTTAAACCCATCAAGTGAATTACAAGTTCAGTTTGGGTTTGCACACATTCTCTCATGGTCCCCCACTCTAGGGCCAAATGTGGCTGATTTCTGGGTGCTTTCATCTCAAAGCCTCTGTTGTCTGCAGGCTAAGTTTAGCCCCCACATCAGCAGTTTTCCTGCCTTTCCTTTGCCTGTGTATATGTGACTTCCCTAATTTTGAGGTTTCTTAAAAACAAAGAAAATAAACCACAGCCGTATTTCCCTCCTTCAGCATCTGGTGGCCACTTGTCATTTGTAATGTTTGGGGGAAAAAAAAAGTGTTTTGATCATTTTTCAAAATTAGACTTAAAAACGTGTCATTGGGTGTTCCTGTGTTAAAAGTTTGTTTTTTCTTTTTACAACATTTTGCAGCCAGACTTCTTCTTTAGGGGTTTCCTTAGTCCTTCTCCTGTTCTCCAGATCTGCTTATAAAATTCCTTGCAAAAAAGGTTTTTTTGTTTTCGTTTTTTTTGTTTTATGGTTGCTTTTTTTTTTTTCCCTCTGTCTGCAAGAGAGTTTTTGTCTGACCCCTCACATAAATCCGTAATGTGGGGAGCAGCAGAAAGAGGAAATGCGCTTGAGAGTGCTCAGGCCTTTGAAACATTCTCTTTTGGATCCTGGCTGGCCTGGGGCTGTTTGCTGCCAGCGGGCATTTGCTGTTCCTTCAAACACTTGTAACGTGTGATGTTTTGGAATCAGCCTTTTTTCTTTTTCTTTTTTTTTAAATAAAGGACCTTTATGATGTCTTTGAACAGAAATCAGTAGACAGAGCCAGCTTTTACATGATTATGAGATTTATGTATTCATAAGTGCCGTGTCGTCCTGGGATCTGGGGAAGCAGACACGAGTGTCAGGGTCTGTTTCCAGGGCTAAAAGGAAGAATCCTCCCTAGGCCTCCTCAGGGAGGGCCAGGGCTGGGGGGCGGTGGGCACCGTCACCCGTCACCATGGTGAGGAAGGAGGGTGTCAGGAATGGCCTTCCAGCCTGCTTCTCGCAGCCTTTGCTGGATATCTCTGGCCACCAGTGAGGCCCAGAGAATGTGTCCCCAGATGGTCATCAGCATCTTATGCTTAAGGGGGCTTCTGAGAGGTTCTTAGAGTGTGTTGTGGCGGGGGGTGCTGGGAGGGTCAGGGGTCGTGTCCTTGTGACCACTTGTCCTTCCCATACCTCCTCCTCTTTCTCTCCCCCTCCATCTCTCCCTTTCCTCTCCTCCCCACCTTCCTTTTTCTTTCTTTCTCTTTTTTTTGAGACAGAGTCTCGCTCTGGGACCCAGGCTGGAATGCAGTGCCGTGATTTCAGCGCACTGCAGCCTCCACTTCCCGGGTTCAAGCAATTCTCCCACCTCAGCCTCCTGAGTAGCTGGGATGACAGGCGTGTGCCACCATGCCCAGCTAATTTTTGTACTTTTAGTAGAGACGGGGTTTTGCCATGTTGGCCAGGCTGGTCTAGAACTCCTGACCTCAGGTGATCCACCTGCCTCGGCCTCCAAGAGTGCTGGGATTACAGGCCCAAGCCACCATGCCTTGCCCCCATCCTCCCTTTTCCACCCTATCCCATTTCTCCCCGACCTTCTTTCCTGCTCACCCTTTCTCCCTCTCCTCTCCCTGAGTCTCCTTGTTCGTCATGTCTTGGCGCAGGTGCTAGGGTCTTTGTAGGGTAGGTTTGCCTAGCCTCTTAGAAAGTCTAAAACCTGCATGCCCTGAAAGGAGGCAAATGATTTGTTATTCATTTGTCCTCCAAGGGCGTCCAGCTGCTTACCCACCCCCTGCCCCAGCAAGGTACCAGGACCCCTCCCAGGGAGTTTTGTTTAGGCCTGGATTCCAGGCTTGACTTTGCCTCTCCCACTGGCACCCTTTCTCTGCCCAGAGGTTTCCTGGGCCCCTGACCATTCCTCTGATGCCCCAGGTCCAGCTCAGCCCCATTCTCTTCCTGAAGACAGTCCTCGCTGTCTTCATTGACCCTCCTCATGGCCTTTCCTGACCCTGCTGCCCGAAGGCACCAACCCGTCCACCCTGGCTCTTTCTGCCCTGTGAGTTTGCCTGCTGGTTTGTTGTCTGTCTCCCTTTGCTAGAGGTAAGCTCTGTCTTCCCTGTGCCCTCCGTCTCCATGTCTGCCCCCTGCCGAGTGCTCGTCCGTCTTCGTGGAATGAATCTGGGGACACGGGTGCACTTTTATTCCCTACTGATGCCTTGGATCAAAACCCTCTGAGTGCATAGGCTTACTGAGGGAAAGCAGAGGAGCTGCTGGCACCAGGGGAGGTGGTGACATCTTGAAGGTTGGAGGTAAAAGCCCAAAGAGGCTAGCCAGCTGGGACAGATACTTCTGTGGGGTGAGGGGAGGCATCCCTGGAGTCTGAGCATCAGCAGTGAGGCCTGAGCTCAGCCCTGGCTGGCTGCTGTGCTGTCTGGTACCACGCTTTGTGGACGAGTTTGGGGAGCCTTGGGTGGGGACAGTGGCTGGAGCCAAGCCTGAGCGCCACCAGGGGGGTCCTATGCAAAGCCAGTTCCTTGGGCAGAGTGGATAGCAGTGGAGGCACCGGTGGCTCTCAGTCTCTGCAGCTTTGACAAGTGGGTCCTAAAGGTGCTTCTCTCTGGGCTGGTGTTGGCCCCTACCCATCATAGGTATGGTGGTGGGGCAGCCACTGCCTGTAACCTCCTGCAGGCTTGTCAGAGGAGACCCCAGGCAGGAATTAGGCAGACAGGCAGATCAACACTTTAAAAAAATATGCTTCATCAAAATAGAAATTACATCTGGCCGGGCATGGTAGCTCATGCCTGTAATCCCAGCACTTTGGGAGGCTGAGGCAGGCGAATCATCTGAGGTCAGGAGCTCCAGACCAGCCTGGCCAACATGGTGAACCCCCATCTCCATGAAAAATACAAAAATTAGCCGAGCATGGTGGTGCATACCTATAATCTCAGCTACTTGAGAGGCTGAGGCAGGAGAATCTTTGAACCTGGGAGGCGGATGTTACAGTGAACCGAGATTGTGCCACTGCACTCTACCCTGGGTGACAAGAGTGAAACTCCATCTCAAAAGAAAGAGAAAGAAATAGAAATGATATTTAGGAAAACCTACCCGTTTTAAGTATATACCTGGATGAGATTGCACAAGGGCAGGTCTGCTGGCTACACACGGGGAGCTGTGGCGGCTTTTGTCCGGCTGTGGGGTGGGAAGGAACTGCCGTGGGCTCAGGTGGGGTTAGGAGGACCCAGGATATTTCATTCCCAAGGTTTCATGCCCAGTGGCCCACTGGGCTTTAGTGGGCTCCCGGTTCCTGTGGGCAGATCGGCTTCTTGCCCCCCAGAAAAGGGGCTTCTTTAGGGAAGAGCAGGACTCCTTTTGGTCCAACAATGTGCAGATCAGGGCAGCTTCACTGTCACAGAATAACTGTCATCAAAACGAGGGCTGCTGTTGAGAACTCACTGAAATTGGGCCCTAACGTGGTAATACTGGGAATGTGTGGTGGCGGGGATAGAGGCTTAGATGAGGGCTTTACTTTGAAGAAGGAAACCACCATCCTAAAAATAGGGGGAATTTAATCCTGTCAGTAACTGGATTTAGAATATAATAACAACATTGCATGAATTCTTAGAATCAACCAGGAGGCAGCCAAGTGTTATTTTTTACTGTTGGGGTATGTGTAATTTTTCTGATAAAATTAAATGATTACACGATGCCACGTCATTCACGTGAGGTTTCACTTTATAGCAGGATGATAGAGTCATTTTGCAAAACCCCTGGAGCTCGTTTTTGGACTTCTTGTGCACTCTCTGATGGTCAGAGAAGTTCCTCTGGAAATTTCTTATGTGGTCTTCCTGGGTTTTTTTCACTCTCGTTGTGAGCCAGTGACTCCGGGATCTTCATTTGTCTATAGCTTTGCCTGGGACCCAGCTGTGGTCTTCCAACCTCACTTTTGCTGATGTCATAAAATCCTGCATCTTTTGCAGGATTTGCAGTTTCCCTTTGTAACTGATTTGCTTTCCGTTCACCTTGTGTTATTACTGTGGTATAATTAGGAGAGTGAGATCCACAAGGACATGGAGGGGACCTTAGCAGGTGAGCTGGTGAAGCAGGAATCACTTTAGAAGTGACCGATTCATGTAGGGTATTTTGAAGACAATGGCTTTTCTTCCCTGGGGTACTTGGGTTAACAGGTAGTGGCGAAGTGGATACCGAAGAAGCATTTCAGGATGTGTCTTTGTTCTGGGAGACTTTGCAGAGTAGCTGGGACCAGTCTCACTCCTGAGATAGGCAGGGGATGATTGAGACATGATGCCTTGGTTCCTTTGTTATTTCTCCTCCACGTCCTGGGCTCTGATGGTTTGGGGCTGCCAGTCCCCACCTGTGGACCTCTTCTCTTCCTGGTGATGTCACTTAAGTCCTTTGTACCATCCCCAACTCTGGATTGCACATGGGTATGGCCACTGTCTCTTTGGATTGCTACTTGGATCTAAAATAATGCCTGAAACTAAATGTGTGCTGAGCTGAAGTCCTCATCTTGCCGCTGTAACTGGCTCCTCCCTGTCTCTCCCATCTCAGCTAATGGTACTTCCATTCTTCCACTTGCTCAGGCCCGAAACTCTGGAGTCATTCTTGATCTTCTCTTTCTTGCCCTGACCCCCCATCCCATCCAGTGGACAGTCTCGTCGTTCTGCCTTCCAAGCCTGTAATCCTCACCACCCTCTCTGCCACCACCCCATCTCACACATTTCCTCCTTCACACGCTTTACAAATAGTATTTTCTTTAATCTTCATTCAGCCATATCAGGTGTGTATCCTTCTTTTTCGCTTCAGAAATGAGGATGTTGAAGTTCGGACTGGTGCGTGGCAGTGCTGTTTAAACCCAGGCTACCTGGTTCAGAGGCTGTGCTGGTAACCCACACTCTGGTTTAAGGCCTGCTCATCTTTTGCTTGGCCTGTTGCTGTAGCCCCATTACCTCCTACAGTTAGTCCCCTTTGTCCACAGCAACCAGAGGGATCTTGACCTTAGACTATGACACTCATCTGCTCATACCTTCTCTCTTGCGATGCCCCTCCTGTGGCTCCTCATCACACCGCAGTGAGAGCAAGAGTCCTCTGTGGAGCCTGCTGCTCCGTGGACCCTCTAAACATGGCCTGGCGTCTAGCCTCTTGCCTGTGCTGTTTCCTCTGCCTGGAAAGTCCTTTCCCCAGATCTGCCCCTGGCTTGGTCTCATCATCATGCTTTCAGTTCTGTGCTCAAATTTTCCCTTCTCAGAAGACCTTCCCTGGCCAGCCATTATTTTAAGCCAGACCATCCCAAACCTACCCTCTACGTTCGATGAGACTCTTTCTCACCACTTTAGCAGGATATATCCATAGAAACGGATATATGGCTGTATTAGTCCATTTTCATGCTTCTGCTAAAGACGTACCTGAGACTGGGTAATTTATAAAGGAAAAGAGGTTTAATGGACTCACAGTTTCATGTGGCTGGGGAAGCTTCACCGTCATGGTGGAAGGCAAAAGGCGTGTCTTACATGGCACCAGGCAAGAGAGAATGAGAGCCAAGTGAACGGCGTTTCCCCTTATAAAACATCAGATCTTGTGAGACTTATTCAATTCCCTGAGAGTAGTATGGGGAAATCGCCCCCATGATTAAATTATCTCCCACTGGGTTTCTCCCACAACACATGGGAATTATGGGAGCTACGATTCAAGATGAGATTTGGGTAGGGACACAGCCAAACCATATTAATGGCCGAGCCTGACTTTTTCCTTTGCTAATTGTTGACTGAGTGACCTATGAGGACCCTGAGACTCTGCAGGAGAAGGGCTTGCCGGACATCTGTGGCCAGGTCAAGGCACAGGTGGTCCGGAGTCCAAATCTCCTGAGCATTGGCCCGCTGATTTTTGTATAGTATGGATTCATCACCATCTGTAATAGGGTATGTCATTTAAGATCCGCGGGCTTCCATTTCCTCATTTGTAACATGTTGCTGTGGTTTCAATGTGTCCCCCAAGTTTCAATTGTTGGAAACTTAATCCCCAATGCAACAGTTTTGGGAGGTAGGGCCTAATAGGAGGTGATTGGGTCATGAGGGCATGCAAATTCATAGCCAGACATTATCCTCTGATCTTCATAATAGCTCCTGGAGGTGGACCTGTACCCCGTTTTCAGAAGACGAAGGGGGAGTCTTACCCAGGATTCCACAGTGAGTTTGTGGCAGGGCCTGGGTTCAAACCAGGCTGTGTGCTTTTCTAGGTATAGACTCTTGGTATGGCCATGAAAAACAGATTGTGGGGATGAAGTTGGGGGTGTCTGACTTGGGGACTCTTCTCTGCACCAAGTTCAGAGTTTTTCTTGGGTCTCTTTTGGGGAGAAGCGGGGTGTCAGCTGTAGGCCAGGGACTGCACATTTGTGACCCAGGGGTCACATTCCTTGTGTAGCTGTGCATTGTCTGGCCAGTATATGATTTGGCTTGGTCAGCACAGGGTTTTAAAAAACTTTTTACTTGGAGGTAATTGTAGACTCACAGAAAACTTGCAAATATAGTACAGCATTTCTGTGCATCCTTCACCCAGCTTCCCCGTGTGTTGACATTTTATATTACTGTAGTATAATTACCAAAGTACAAAGTACTTCTTTGTAGTAGAAGGAAATTAATCTTGATACAGTAGTTTTAACTAAACTATAAAATTTAGTAGAATTTTGTTAGTTTCCCTACAAATGTTCTTTTTATTTTCAGGATCCAACCTAGGACACCATGTTGTGTTTGGACAGCATGGCTCCTGGGTCTCCTGTAATCTGTGGGAGTTCCCCAGTCTTTCTTTGCTTTTCATGACCTTGACACTTTTGAAGAGTCCGGGTCGGGTATTTTGTAGACTCTGTCCTACTTTGGACTTGAGCTTATTCGTGATTAGGAGGGGTACCCCAGGAGCGATGAGTCCTCCTCTGTGCGTTTTAAGCAGGTGGCACGTGATGTCCATATGTTGTACGGGAGATGTTAACACTTGGTTAAGATGGTGAAAGGCAGGATTCTCCATGGTGAGGTTACTAATTTTCCTTGGTAATTACTAGATATTTTGGGGAAAGATTCTTTGAGACTATGGAAATACCCTGTTTTTGTTTGAACCTTTGCCCACTAGTTTTAGATCAGTGGGTCTGGCTTGTGGTAATTCTAACTGTGATCTTCTAGTGGTGACTTTCTGTTTCCTTCACTCCTCCTACTTTTATTAACTGAAATCCTTGTGTCCAGAGAATTCCCCCTCGTGTATTTATTCATTCTTCCCTCTGTTTACACCCTCCTGAACCGTAGTGTCATTATCTATTTTGCTGTTCAAGTTGCCCCACCTTTGGCCATTCGGAGTTCTTTCTGGTTGACCCCGTGCCCTTTTGACATGCTTCCATCTTTTTTTTTTTTTCTTTTTTTTTGAACATTAAAAAAATTATTTATTTTGTAGAAATGGTAGACGTGGGTCTCACTATGTTGCCCAGGCTGGTCTTGAACTGTTGGTCTTAAGCTTTGACCTTCCAAAGTGCTGGGATTATAGGTGTGAGCCATTGCACTCCGTCTCTTTTCAGCATTTCTTTACTTGTTGTCACCACAAGATACTCTGGCTCATCTTACATTTTTCCTGCACCAGCCCTGAAATCAAGCAGTTCTCTAAGGACCCCTAGCTCTTTTAATTGGAGAATGGTATTTAGAAACCTAATCTGGGTACTAGTTGTGCTCCTTGTTTCTGGATGCCATGGTATCCGTGAATATATGTCTAGATACCGACACACATCTATGTTTATTTCTGTATCTTTCTATCTACACATATATTTAAGGAACCCATCAAAAGAAAAAAATACCAGGTGTCCATATTGATACCTAGTGTGAGATTTTTCCAAGAATTAATTTGGGTTTTGAAGTTTACATAGAGTAAAAATGACTTTTTTGGGGTTTAGGGTTTTATAAATTTTAGCACATGTGTAGAGTCATATATTTATCCCCTACAATCCGGATAGAGAAGACTTCCATCACCCCAAAAACACTCTCATGCTGCCTCTTAGTGGTCACACCCTCCCCCATCTGTTAGTCCTGACAACCACTCGCCCATTTTCTCTCCCTATAGTTTTGCTTTTTCTAAAACATACACACATTTCACATAAATGGAATCATGCTGTACGTAACCCTTTGAGACTGGCTTCTTTCATTCAACCTAAAGCCTTTAAGATTCACCTGCATTGCTGTGTGTAACCATAGTTTGTTCCTTTTCATTGCTGAGTAGTAGTCCATTGTTTGGATGTACCACAATTTGTTTATCCATTCACATGTTGAATTGCTTGTTTCCAGTTTTTGGTGATTATGAATAGAGCTGCTATATAAATATTTATATATTGCTCTTTGTGTGAATATAAGTTTCCATTTCTTTAGGGTAAATACACAGGAGTGGGGTTGTTGGGCCATATGGTAAGTGGATATTTGATTTTATGGAAGGCTGCCAAAAAACTTTGTGGGACGTTTTCCAAAGATGCTGTACTAATTTACTTTTCCCCAGCAGTATGGGAGAGATCCTGTGGTTCCCACCCTCATTAGCACTTGGTATTGTCAGGTTTTTAAAAAGCCGTTTAAGTAGAAGCATAGAGGGATCCCATTGTCATTTTAACTTTTTCCTAATTGCTAATGATGCTGAGTATCTTTTCATATGCCCATTTACCATTCATATACTTTTTGGGTGAAGAAAATGTCCAAGTTTTTTAATCCATTAAAAAATTTGGTTTCCTTTGCTAATTTAGGGTTGTATTCTGAATAGAAATCCTTTGTCAGACATGTCATTTGTAAATATTTTCTTTCCATCTGTAGCTTGTCTCTTCATTCTCTTGACAGTGTATTTTGCAGAGTAAACATTTTCATTTTTGTTCTAATTTATCCCTTTTATTCTTTTATTGATCTTGCTTTTTAAATGTCACATCTAAGAACTCTTTGCTTAATCTTAGGTCATAAAAATTTTCTCTTGCTTTCTTCTAAAGTTTTATGTTTTGAATTTAGATCTGTGATCCATTTTGAGTTAACTTTCATATAAAATACGTAGTTTAGGTTGAGGTTCATTAATTCGCATATCATGTTCTAGGATCCTTTGTTTAAAAGACCATCCTTTCTCTATGGAATTGCCTTTGCATCCTTGTTAAAAATCAAATGGCCACGTTTGTATGGGTCAATTCCTGTACTCTCTTTTCTGTTCCATTGATCTGTGCGTCTCCTCTTTCACCAGTACCATATCATCATAATTATTGTAACTTTGTAATGATTCTTTTTTTTGAGATGGAGTCTTGCTCTGTCGCCCAGGCTGAAGTGCAGTGGCACCATCTTGGCTCATTGCAACCTCCACTCCTGGGTTCAAGTGATTGTCCCACCTCAGCCTGTGGAGTAGCTGGGATTCCGGGAATGTGCTCCCATGCCTGGCTAATTTTTTTTTTTTTTTTTTTTTCAGTAGAGACAGGATTTCACCATGTTGGCCAGGCTGATCTCGAACTCCCGATCTCAAGTGATCTGCCTGCCTCCGCTTCCCAAAGTGCTGGGATTACAGGCGTGTGCCAGCGTGCCTGGCCATAATAATTCTTAAAATTGGATAATGTGAATCCTCCAATGTTGATTTTTGCATTGTTTTGGTTATTCTAGTTTCTTTTTCTTACCATATACGTATTAGAATGAACTAACACATGATTGGGCGTGGTGGCTGACGCCTGTAATCCCAGCTCTTTGGGAGGCTGAGGTGGGCGGATCACCTGAGGTCAGGAGCTCAAGACCAGCCTGACCAATATGGTGAAACCCCATCTTTAAAAAAAAAGAAAAAAAAAGTTGGAATCATTTTTTGCAAAAATATGTCTTTCCAGTTTCTCTAGGGAAACAGATCTGTCTGTACTTTTGCCTGGCGACCTTTGACTGGAGCACAGTCACAGTTTACCCTTTAGGTGGACATCTGCTTTCCGGTTTGCCACAGTCCACACCCCTCCCTTTTGTACTCCTGGGCAGCTTCACTCACTCACCTTACTTGCATGGCTTCTGTTGGCATTGGTGTTTATGGCCCCTGGTGTAGACTTCTTGGGCACCTCTGGCTGTGGGATCTGAAATACTGATAATCCTGATGATGATGGTGATGATGGCAGCCCAGTTTCAGTCAGAGCTATGTTTTTGGCATTGATCTCAGCCCTTGATCCACAACCTCTCTGCAGGTCTTTGCCACTACAGAGTGCTGCTGTTGTTATGCCCATTTTACAGATATGGACACAGAGTCTCAGAGAGGTGCGGCTGCTGCCCCCAGGGCATGTAGCTTGGCTTTGCTCTGACTCTTGAGGCCTGTGGTCTTTCTATCAGAGTCCATTATGTGTGGTTCTGGCTACCTTGAGACTATTCACCTCTTGAGGGCAACAGCATTTCAGTTTCTTACCTCTCTTACCTGACTCTACTCCAGCTGTCAAGTTTTGTTCTCAGATATTTGTGATGTGACATGAGGGAGCCTTGGATTCCCCTGTAGGCCCTACCTGTAGGCACTTCTGGGTGATAGGCATGAGATCCACGTCAACCATACTGGTCAGTTCTGAGGGTTGCTGGGGTTGAACAGCCTTCGGTGAGACTGCCTGGGTTTGGGATTCCAGCAGAAGCCTTCACGCCCTCATGAGAATGGTGGCGTGTGGCTGGGGGCTCCTGGGCCTCGTGCTTGAGGCTGGAGAGTTAGAGAACTGGGGGCATGACCAGCTTTGTTCAGATGTGGTCTGGTGTTTGTGCCTGGTGTGGCGTGGCGGGTTTTGGCATCAGGAAGCCTGCATTTGGGCCGCAGCTCCCCACTGCCCAGTGTGCCTTTGCAGGCCCCTTAGTTCACTTCCCCGTGGCTAAATAGTCGCTAATAAACATTAGCAACTATTATTATTCATGTTGATGAGTTGAAATACTTATTGACTGGACCAAGGGGTGAGAAAAGCCCCTCAGGCCCCTTGCACATCACAGGGTGACGGGATGGTTATGGGGCCTGGAGTGGAGGTTAGTCTCTGGCTCTGCCACTCACTGTGTGTGATGCTTTACCTGTCAGTGAGCCTCAGTTTTCTCTTCTGTAAAATGGGATTAACATTAATACCACCAACTTCAGGAAGAATGCATAGCACAGAGCCTGGCATAGGGTTGCTGCCCCCTGAAGGCTTGCTGCTCTGATTTTTTGTGTTAACGCTACATTCTCACATGTGCCCACATGGTAGGCATTGGTCTCCTTTCTGGAGAGGAGACCCAGTGACTATGGGAGCAAAATGAACCCCACAGGGACGGTGGGTTCCAGTAGTTTCCAGCCAGGGAGTGAAGCCTGGACATCCAGCTCTACAAGCAATGGCCTGGAATTCAGGGGCCTGCTGGGTTTTCCGAGGGCCTGTGAGTCATGTGCTCTAGAAAGGAGCCTGAGAAACTCTGTCCACAGCCCCGCCCCGTGGACTCCCCTTCTGAAGTGATGGCTGGCCTCCGGGCCCCAGCGGCTGGTTGCCATGGAGTCCAGCAACCATCCCCTCCCACAGCTGCTCTGTGGCAGGCCTCTGGTTGCCAGGTGCATCCTCATCCTTTGACACCTTGGCTCTCAGAGCACCTGTCTTGGCTGTCTGACAGGGGCTGGGTCCCTGGGGGACGTTGGACTTTAGAAGTTGGGAGGCTCGTGGGGTGTAGGGGCCAGAGCAGCCCTGAGGTTGCAGTCCAGGATGACCCAGACTCCAGCCTCACTCTTCCAGCCATGTTCCTCGTTAGACGCCTCTGCGGGAGGCTGGGCAGGACTTGTGTCTCCATTTTATGGAGGGGGAAAGTAAGGCTCAGGGGGTGTGGGGAGGGTCTGGCTGGGCCCTGGAGTCCTCTGTACCGTCTAGGGGAAAAGGTGCTATGCTCACCTCCATTGGTGAGGAAGTGATGCTTGTCTCTTCCCCCTGCTTGTCAGATGTGAGAGTCCTCTGTCTTCAGGGCCTTGCCTGCTCTGCTCACGAAAGAACCCCATCTCCTTACCTGCATCTCTGGCCCACACCTACCTTCTTGCCCAGGTTTCTGAAACCCCCTTTATTAGTCCATTTTCACACTGGTGATAAAGACACACCCAAGTCTGGGCAATTTACAAAAGAAAGAGGTTTAATGGACTTAGAGCTCCTCGTGGCTGGAGAGGCCTCACAATTGTGGCAGAAGGCAAGGAAGAGCAAGTCACGTTTTACATGGATGGTGGCAGGCAAAGAGAGAGAGAGCAGGGAAACTACCCCTTATAAAGCCATCAGATCTTGTGAGACTTATTCACTATCATGAGAACAGCATGGGAAAGACCTGCCCTCATTCAGTTACCTCCCATTGGGTCCCTCCCACAACATGTGGGAGTTCAAGATGAGATTTGACTGGGGACACAGCCAAATCATATCACCCCCTGCCCGGGTCCCCTTTCCCAGTCCTTATTCTCACCTATTTGCTTTGCTTCAGCCGTGGTGCCTCGTCATCCCTCCAGCACACCAAGCAGGCCCCTGCCGCAGAGCCTTTGCTCCTGCTGCCCCACTGCCCAAGCGGTGCGCTCTCTCCCCTGGTAACCCATGGCTCAGCCCCTTATTGGACGTCTCCCTATCAGGGAGGCCTTTCCTGGCCACCACATTTAAAATAGCACCTGTCTGCCTGCTTCACCTCTCCCTTTCCTGCTTGATTTCTTCATAAGGTTTCTGCTGTCTATTCTGGTGAATCTCCCTGGCTCCAGCCCCCAGCCCTGTAGAACACCAGCTCCATGAGGGCAGGAGCTTCGTCTCTTTTGTTCATGCTCATCCCCAGGATGTGCTACGTGCATCATTTGCTGAGGGAACGTATGGATGCCTGGCGTTGGGTCAGGGATGCAGGAGCAGCGTGTGCGGTGGTGGAAATCATGTGAGCAAGGGTGTGGTTCAGGTGCCTGTCTCCCCAAAGCTGAGGCCAGAAGCAGGTTCCTGTCTCCTGCTGGCTAGTCCCCGCTTCTCTTTTCAGAGGGTAGTGGCCCCTGCCACCCGCAGAGCCATTTAATGCTGAATTCAGCTTTGCTCTGTGGAAAAACACCTTGTCCTGTGGCAGGCTGAGGCACTGCGCATTTCCATGGAGTTCCCATTTTTGACTAAATGGAAAATCCCTGTGGGCCGCTGTGTGCCTGGCCAGGGCAGCAGAGGGGCTGGAGACTTGCCTAGATCCGTGGCCCCAGATGGTGGTTTTAGCCCTTGGGTCCAGCCACTCCCTGCCCTGTCTCCTTCCAGCTTCCCTGACAAAGCAGCTTCTCACTGAGGCTGGAAGGAAGTGCCCAGGTTGGGGGAGGGAGGTGGGCATTTCTATCTGGGTTTCCAGAGCCTGACACTACCCTGAAAGCATGGCAGAATCACCCCCTTTTATGGATGTGGAAACTGAGGCGAGGAGCGGTGAAGGCACCAGCTTTAGGCCATGCAACAGGAAAAGGGTAGGTCTGGGATTTGAACCTGGCTCTGCCTGACCCCAGAGCTCTGAACCTCAGAAACCACACTGCCTTTGTTCTTGGGCTCTGTCCCCACCAGATATGAAGTCTGAGGTGAAGTGATGAGGAAAGTGGAAGACAGACAGAGGTAGCAGCTTTCTACCCCTCCCTCGCTTGTCCCCAGCTCCTCAGCCTTCTGGCCTCAGCTCCGATGTCCTCCTCCAGGCAGCCTTCCCTGAATGCCTCCACCTGGGTCACCCTGCTCAGCACTAGCAGGATTGCTGTTGAATCCACGTTGTGCAAGGATTTGCTGAGGGACGGTCTGCCTCCTTCACCAGACTGCCTTGCATGAAGATAGACTTAAAATGTCCCAGATTGAGCTCTCACTCTACCCTGCCCCCCCCAAACCACAATCTTCCTGTCTCAACAAAAGTGGCCTTCATCCTTGCTAGTGGTACAGGCCAGAAACCAGGGAGTCGGCCTCGACTTCCCTCTCTCTCGTCCCCCACATCCCACCTCTCAGCAAATCCTGTGGGCTCTTTTGGATTCTGACCACGGCTCACCACCACCCTGGTCAGATCCTCCATCACCTCCTGCCTGACAGTTGCAGGAGCCTCCTCCTTAGCTCCCTGCTACAGTCTGTTATTCACACATAGCCAGAACTCAGGTCAGATCCTGTCTCTCCCTTGCTCAGAACCCTGCATGACTCCCACTTTACCCAGAGAGGAGCCAAAGGCCCCCTGTGGTGCTGCGTGTTCTGGCCCCTGGTTAAGTCTCGTTTCTTCCTGCTCTCGCCCCCTCTCTGCTTTCCTTGCTGTTCTTTGAATACACCGGGCTCACTCCTGCCTCAGTTCCCCTGCAGGTGGTATTCCCGCTGTCTGGAACAGTCTCCCCCAGATAGCCACATGTCCTTCCACTTCATGTAGGTCTCAGCTCATCTGCTTCTCAGTAAGTGCCTGCTGAATGAATGAATGAGGGCGCAGAGTCCTCCGGAGACAGTTCCTTGCTGCTGTCTGTTTGGTGCATTGCTGGTGCATCATGTGCTTAGTGGTGATCAGCAAAGGGGCTAGTGTGGGGCACTTGCAGGCCAGACGCGGCTCTGGTAGGATGTGGTACCTAGCTGCCAGGATGAGAAGCTTGAACTTAATAATTGGTATGGACCTTTATTTTATTTTATTTTCTTCTTTTCTTTTCTTTTTTTTTTCTTTTTCTTTGAGGCCGAGTCTCACTCTGTCACCCAGGCTAGAGTGCAGTGGTGCAGTCTCGGTTCACTACAACCTCCGCCTCCCGGGTTCAAGTGATTCTCCTGCCTCAGCCTCCTAAGTAGCTGGATTACAGGTGCCTACCACCTCGCCCAGTTAATTTTTGTATTAGTATAGATGGATTTTGCCATGTTGGTGAGGCTGGTCTTAGACTCCTGACCTCAGGTGATCTGCCTGTCTTGGCCTCCTAAAGTGCTGGCATTACAGACATGAGCCACCGTGCCCAGCCAGTTATGGACATTTCTTGAGCACCTACCGTCTGCTGGGCCTTGTACTACTAAGCACTTTACAGGCCCTCTCTTACTGAAATCTTTTTAGTAGCTCTTGATGTGGATCCTGTTTTGCCCATTTTACAGATGAGTAAAACTGAGGTCAGTGAAGGTAGTGACCTGCCTAGGGATACATGGTCCCTGAGTACACTTGTTTTGATTTCTCTAGACAGCTTTGCCGTCGGCCTTGGCACTCAGCCATGTGGCCATCCTGGCTGGACAGCAGTGGACAGGGCAAGCCCCAACCCAGCCTGCACTGCCCCTTCCTCCTGCCTCAGCCGTCAGTTTCAGGGCAGTAAATTTCCTCAGCAGACATGAAGCGATTTGTGTACTGTCGCCTTTCCTCCCACTGAGCTGCCGACTTCCTTTTCAGCTTGCCACGGTGGGAAGTTCCGCAAATAGAAAAAGGAAACTGCTGGGTCTGTTTCCCGTGGTTGGTTGCTGGGGCAGTATTTGGGGCATTGGGGTGCTGTCCTATGGCACTGCTGGGGCATCTCTTCTGCAGGTGGGGTCCAGCCATGGCCATGGCACAACTTACCCAGTGTCACAGGGACAAGGGCTGGCCTGGCCCACCAGAAACAGGGCTACCACGGGCTGCACACCTGCGTCTTCTTGGGGGTATGGGCACCCTGCTGGGTCATACCTATGCCACCCGAGAAACCTGGTCCAGCTTTCTGGAACCCCAGTTTTGCTCAGTGATATGGCTGGACACATCATTTTTATTTATTTCTTTATTTAGAGAGAGTATTGCTCTGTCAGCTAGGCTGGTGTGCAGTGCATCCATCTTAGCTCACTGCAACCTCTGCCTCCCCAGTTCGAGCAATTATCTTGCCTCAGCTTCCCGAGTAGCTGGGGCTACAGGCATGTGCCACCGCACCTAGCTAATGTTCTTTATTTTTAGTAGAGATGGGATTTTACCACATTGGCCAGGCTGGTCTTGAATTCCTGACCTCAGGTGGTTTGTCCTCCTTGGCCTCCCAAAGTGCTGGAATTGTAGGTGTGAGCCACTGTGCCCAGCCTAGACACATCATTTTTAGAGGAAAATCAAATGCAAGTAATAATAATAGCAAAACGCGCTTGCCGAGTGCTTCCTCTATGCTAGTGCATGGCATCACACCCTGCCCACAGGGCTGTGGTGAGGATTTATGGGTTTCTGTTGAGAAAGCACTTGGAACAGTGTCCAGCATACAGGAATTCTTAATGAGCATCTGCTGGGCGTTGGGCTCCTCCTCTGCACAGTGTTGGGGCTGCACGGCTGATAAGGCTTGAACTTGTCTTTGTTTCATTTGTTTGTTTGTTTTTGAGATGGAGTTTCACTCTTGTCACCCAGGCTGGAGTGCAGTGGCGCGATCTGGGCTCACTGCAACCTCCGCTTCCTGTGTTCAAGCGATTCTCCTGCCTCGGCCTCCCGAGTAGCTGGGGTTACAAGCGTGGACCACCACACCTGGCTAAATTTGTATTTTTAGTAGAGACGGGGTTTCACCATGTTGGCCAGGCTTGTCTTGAACTCCTGAGCTCAGGCAATCCTCCCACCTTGGCCTCCCAAAGCGCTGGGATTACAGGCCTGAGCCACCGCGCCCTGCCAGAACTTGTTGCTGTTGGCATCATTTTAGAGCAATACATTGGTGCAAACCCTTTGATGAAACACTTAGCAGAGACAGCAGGAGCCTCCCAAAAAGGGATTCCCCATTGCAGGGGATCCCACTACTGAAAACAATCCTAAGCACAGAATGAGGGAAAAAACCCTAGATACTTTTATGTACCAGGATGCTCATTGAGACACCACTGTGAGCACTCAAGATCAGCAACAACCGAAAGGTCGGATGGGGACATGAGCCACACCCATTTCCTCAGCTGCTGGGGACCCCCAGAAAGGTGACATGCGAAAGTATGTGCAACCTGTGATGTTACTGTGCCTCGAAACTGTGTGGGAGATGCCGTGGAAGGTGACGTGCTGAAATATTGACAGCGG
The DNA here is from genome assembly GCF_009761245.1 of Sapajus apella. NCBI lineage: Eukaryota > Metazoa > Chordata > Mammalia > Primates > Cebidae > Sapajus > Sapajus apella. Next base: position 7,066,995 of record NW_022437032.1, read on the forward strand.
GCGCTGTTGGAATGTGTGATTTTGTTTTCCTCCTGTGATTTTATTGATTTTCCTGATGAAAGGCAGCTGTACATACTCAAAGCAGAAGATACAAGCAGCACTTCCTAAACCTGGTGCCCCACTGCAGCACCTGGGAGACCACAGTAACAGTGCGGATGCCCAGGCTCCTCCCTGTCACACAGCACTGGAGCCTCTCAGTCTTCACGGCCCAGGAATCGGCCTTTCCACTCAGTGTCCAAGGTGGTTCCGACGCTTGTCGTAGCCTGAGAGGTCATGGATTAGGGGCTGCCAGCGGTTGCCTTGTGACTCCGAAGGTTTGCAGGTCTGGGTCTCCAGTTTCACTTCCTTCTTCCCTTCTGTGTGGCCAGGTTTTTTGTTTGTCTTTGTTTTTTTGAGATGGAGCCTCACTTTGTCGCCCAAGCTGGAGTGTAGTGGAGCGATCTTGGCTCACTGCAATGTCTGCCTCCCAGGTTCAAGTGGTTCTCCTGCCTCAGTCTCCCGAGTAGCTGGGATTACAGGCGCGTACCACCATGCTCGACTGATTTTTGTATTTTTAGTAGAGATGGGGATTTGCCATGTTGGCCAGGCTGATCTCGAACCCCTGACCTCAGGTGATCCACCCGCCTCAGCCTCCCAAACTGCTGAGATTACAGGTGTGAGCCACAATGCCTGACTGGCCAGACCTTGCCTGTTTGTCAAGGTCATGCTCAGGATCCTCCCTGACCTCCTCTGAGCTGCCTTCCCTGCCCTTCTGCCCACTCTCGGGTTCATGTACTTCCTGGAGCCCTTCAGGATTATCTGGGAGCTTTGAAAAAAAGCAGATTCCCTGGCTTTTCCAGACCTCTTGCGTCAGACTAGCATTTCCTGGTATACCTCCTGGGCAAAATGTATTTTTTGAAAAGCTTGACAGGTAGCTCTTATGCCTACTTCCTGGGCATTGGACCCACGGACCCAAGATGGCTCCCACCTAACTTTTAAAACCAGATTTCTACTTGCGCTTTTTAGTTGGCAAAGATAGCACATATTTTTAGCAGACAATTGAAATCCTGCAGAAAGTTGTAGGAAGTCTATTCCATGATAAACCTCAAGTTTACCTCCTTGAGTCTGCAAGTGATTTGTGGAGCATCTGCTGTGTATGGGGTGTCCAGGCTGCAGCAGTGCACAATATAGACAAAAGCCCTCCCCCTCACCATGTGTGCAGCGAAGACAGACAATGAGGGTGTCAGCAAGGAAAATGTGTCTTGTTTTCAGGTGATAAGCGCTATGGAAAAACATGAAGACAAGTTAGAGGGCTGGGCTGCTGGAGGATGTGGCAGTCTTCAGTAGGGCGGTCAGGGCAGGCTTCACTGAGGTGACCTTTGAGCAGAGACCTGAAGGAGCAGAGTGAATGAGTCATGTGAGTACCTGGTGACGGGCAGACAGCCAGTGCAAAGGCCCTGTGGCCAGAGCCTGTCTCATGTGTTTCTACAACTTCAAGGGGGCCAGTGTGGGAGGAAGTGAGGGAGAAGGGAGTCGGGTAGGAGGTGAGGTCACGGAGTGTGGGTTCATTCTGACAGCACAGCCTCTGTTGAAGGGTTTTAAGCAGAAAGGCAATGTGCAAGGGCTCTGCTCTTTGATGTTCAAGGCTGGCCCCATGCCTGGTGGGTGCTGGGGCTCCTAGAGATGCCCCCTTGATGACTGTAGAGCAGATGTTTGTGCATGTCCCTGTGCCTGTGGTGGGCGTGGGACACCTGTCACACACCCGGAGAGGTTCCCCTCAGGATTCGAGGCATGTCTCATTCCTCGGGGAAGCCCCCCTGCCTCCCCTTCCCCACGCAACCACCCCCGGCCTCTTTGCTTGAGAACCTGAGAACAGACACAGGCTTCCTGTTCCCAAATCTTCTGAGAAGCAGGGCTGGGAGGCAGCGAGGCGGTGTGTGTGGAGGGTGGCTGATCTCTTTGGCAACGGGCCTCACTGAAGCCAGGGCCTCATGGATGCATGGTTGTAGAAGGAATGGGGATGGGATCTGGCCCTGCTTGAAGCCGGAATGATGTATTGGTCCTCAGGGATTGAGGCAGAACAGCTCATGCGTGGACGGTAGACAAATCAGGGCGGTTGGTGACAATCTCCTTTTAAACCCTTTGTGGGAAAGAAATGGGAATAGTTTCTTTTGCAGTGTAGTTACATACAGTGATGTGCTCAAGCTTAAGTGCACGGTTTCGTTAGTGATTACCTCTGCATCACCACCAGGTGAAGATCTAGAACATTCTTTGCCTCCAGGGGCCCCTTGAGCCCCTTGCCAGTCATTACCCAGCCTTAAGTGACAATTTTTCTTTTCTTTTCTTTTTTTTTAGACAGTGTTGCTCTGCCTCCCAGGCTGGAGTGCAGTGGCATGATCTCAGCTCACTGCAACCTCTGTCTCCTGTGTTCAGGTGATTCTCCTGCCTCAGCCTCCCAAGTAGCCACCATGCCTGGCTAATTTTTGTTTTTTTAAGCAGAGATGGAGTTTCGTTACATTGGTCAGGCTGGTCTCGAACTCCTGAGCTCAAGTGATCGCCTGCCTTGGCCTCCCAAAGTGCTGGTATTACAGGCGAGAGCTACCGTGCCCGGCCAAGTGACGACTTTTCTAACCTCTGTCATCAAAGAAGGTTCTTGCCAGTTTTTGGACTTTGTAGATGTGGAATCCCACAGGTTGCACCCTTTTGTGTCTGGCTTCTTTCTCTCGGGCCATGTTTTTGAGATGTGTCCAATTTGCTGCATGTATTAGCAGTTTTCTTTAGATTGCTGAATCGTGTTCTGTTGTGTGAAGACACCACAATTTGTTCATCCATTCTCCCGTTAATGGATATTTGTGATTTTTAAAATTTGAGTTTTTATTGTGTTCCATTCTCTGTGCTAAGTACTTTATGTTCTGGGTGATGTTTTCCTTGAATCCTCAAAAGAACCCCAAGAGATAGAGGCTCTTACTTATCCTGTGTTACGGATGGAGAAATGGAAGCTTGTAGGCTTATGGAACTTCCCCTCCTTTCCTCTCTTTTCTTTTCTTTTCTTTTTTTTTTTTTTTTTTTTGAGACGGAGTTTCGTTCTTGTTACCCAGGCTGGAGTGCAATGGCGCGATGTCGGCTCACTGCAACCTCCGCCTCGTGGGTTCAGGCAATTCTCCTGCCTCAGTCTCCCGAGCAGCCGGGACTACAGGCACGCGCCACCATGCCCAGCTAATTTTTTTTGTATTTTTAGTAGAGACGGTTCAGCATCTTGTGTCTGCCTCACCCTGTGCTGTGGATTCAGCAGGAACCAGCCAGCCAGAGATCCCTGCCCTCAAGGAGCTGGCAGTGCACAGAGAGGAGTCCTCTAAATTAGTGAAATGTGCAGAACAGCACTTTGATTGTGCTACCTGCTTTACAGGGAATTAAAACAGGCTGTCGTTTTAGAGGGCGACTTGCGGGGGCGACTTGGGGCTTGAGGGAGGCTACTTTGGGCAGGATGGTCAGGGGAGGTGCTCCACAGAGGTGACATTTGAGCATCCTGTGCTGTGATGATGGAGTGGGTACAGCACGTGCAAAGTCACTGAGGTAGGAAACAGCCTGGGGTGACCTAGGAAGGGCAGACTAGGCCGTGGGGCTGCAGTGGAGGGAGACACACGGTTCTGGGGAAATGTCAGGAAAGTACAGTGTGGTCTGTATGTTGGAGGGAGGTTCTTTTATCTCGATGCACTGACAGATAAGCACACCATCAGTGATGGTAACATAAGTGTTGGCATTTTGCTCTGGTGCGACTGTGAAATTGGGGTTTGTTATCTGTTTCCTCTTCTGAGTTAGGTGGAAACTGAGGTTCAGAGGCCAATGTACCGTCCCCTGCTGACAGGTGGGGGCTTGAACCAGCTTGTCTGATGCCAGAAACTCCACCCTCCAGCTCTCAGCCATCCCCTCTTCTGGGCCTTCGTTTGAGGGGGCTTTTCCATGCCTCTCTGGTCACCTCTTCTCCCTTTCCCCCTTGGGGGCTCTGCCCCATAATCAGGTGCCCCAGGGAAGGAGCCGTTAAAAGACTCCCTTGGAGAATCCCTGGTGACCTGTCATAGTCTGTGGTGGGGCTGGTTGTCACCGGTCTGGCTGGAAGGCAGGGAGTCGGGGTGGTTAGAATGTGTGGGCCTGACCCCTTAGCGCCACAGCTGGGGAGCCCTTTGAGACCCTCTCATCTCACACTGTTCCCCATTTTGCAGAAGAGGGAACAGCGTGGGAGCAGCTTCCGCAGGGTCCCACAGCAAGTCTGTGGCAGGGCCACGTTTGGCAACCAGGTTAGCAGGTCCTGAGTGGTGGACACTGTGCAGATAGGGAAACCGAGGCCCAGAGAGGAGGAAGCAGTCATCCGAAATCTCATCCAGCTAGTGTGCAGCATTTCTTGTGGTCATGGTAATCCATGAAGTCGGTGGTGTTATTACAGTGTCTCTTGTGCAGTGAGGAACCCGCCCCAGAGAAACGGGCCTCCCTCCCTCTACCTATCCATCCAGTCACTCACCAAAAATGGGCATACATGAAAGGAGATGGAAACTGGGACTAAGTGGGACCTCTCAGAGGTCTCGGGCTGGTGGGCAAGCCTGCTCTTAATTGAATCATCTCATACATCAAGGTTAAGTTATAGCTATGGTGGCACTGAGTATTAGAGCTGGAGCATAGGTTTCCTGGACCCCGACTGACCTTGGACTTGACTGGGGAGGGCAGGGAATGTGAGACTTTAAGCAGCTGGCAGGAGGGCAATGAGTGTTGCAGGTGGAGGGAGCAAGCTGGGTGTTTGGGAAACAGCTGAGGGCCCTGGACGCAGGGTTGGCTGCAGCACAGCTTGGTGGGGGCTGAGGTCAGGTCCTGGAGAGTCCATCTGGAGGGAGTTCTCATAGTGGGGAGCCGCTGATGGCTGGGCAGGGCAGTGGGTGACCACATTTGCATTTTGTAAAGATCCCTTGGTGTTCACCCCACCCAGGGATGCCTAAGTGATTGAGGCCAGCGGTCTCCAGCCTTTTTGGCACCAGGGACTGGTTTCATGGAAGACATTTTTTTCCATGGACCTAGGGGTGGGGAAGGGATGGTTTTGGCATGATTCAAGTACATTACATTTATTGTGCACTTTATTTCTATTACTGTGACATTGCAACATATATATATATATATATAATGAAATAGTTATGCAACTCACCATAATGTAGAATCAGTGGGAGCCCTGAGCTTGTTTTCCTGCAACTCGACGGTTCCATCTGGGGGTAATGGGAGACAGTGACAGATCACGGGGCATTAGATTCTCATAAGGAGCGTGCAGCATAGATCCCCCAGTGAGCGGTTTGCAATAGGGTTTGCGCTCCTGTGGAACTCTAATGCCGCTGCTGATGTGACAGGAGGTGGAGCTCAGGTGGTCATGCGCGCGATGGGGACTGGCTCTAAATACAGATGAAGCTTTGCTCGCTTGCCTGCTGCTCACCTCCTGCTATGTGGCCCGATTCCGAACAGGCACGGCCCAGGGGTTGGGACCCCTGATCTAGACCTCCCAACTCCTGGGCCTCCTGTGAGGCTACACTGTTCTCCTTCCCCTAATTAAATTCTCCCAATTTTTGAACCACAGAAGCAGTATAGTTCCATGGGAGAGAGACTTGTCTCTGAAGCCCCTTGGGCCTGCGCTCAGATCTGGCCCTGTCCACCTTCTCTGCATGACTTTGAGCAAATAACTCTGTTTCCTTGACTGTGAAATGGGGGCGTAGGAGTCGCTTCCTCCTGTACCCCAGCACTGGCATGCAGTAAGCACCAAATACGTGATGCAGCTGGTTGTCGTGTCCACACTCCATTGGAAATGCAGGCATTATCTAGTTCTGACAGCTTAGCATCCCAAGGTTTCCCTCATCTGATCTTACTAAATGGCTTCTTGCTTCCTAAACTCAGGAACTGAAGAGATCTGAATAATGAAGGATATTTGATGTTGTTTTAATTATTATGGTAATTATTGTTATTAGACCATCTGTCCTTAATGAATATTTGTTTGTAGAGATTTGTGGGTGGGGAAAGAAAGCATTTTGTAGCTTACCAAACATATGCCAAGTCATGTATGAAACGTACAGCTAGACTGTGGGATAATATCTATTTTGTAGTCATCGTAATAACAGCGTATTAGGATTGTGTTTGGCCGTGACTAATGGAGATACAACAGGTTTGCTTTTCTTTTATGTACATGTTTCGAGCTAGCAGTTATATCAGTTTCTTGTGACTTCTGTAATAAATCACCACATATTTGGTGGCTTAAAACAGCACAGTTGTATTATCTTACAGTTCTGGAGGTCAGGAGTTTGAACTGGGTCTTACGGGCCTGAAATCAAGGTGCCAGCAGGGCTGTGCTCCTCCTGGAGGGTCTGGGGAGAATCTGTTTCCTTGCCTTTTCTGGCTTCCAGAGGCCCCTGCATTCCTTGGCTTGTGGCTACATCCATCTCCCAGTCAGCAGCATATGGCATCTTCCAGTCTTCCTGTGACCCCTGACACTCACTTTCTTGCCTCTCTCTTTTCCTTTTTTTTTTTTTTTTTGAGACAGAGTCTTGCTGTGTCTCCCAGGTTGGAATTCAGTGGTGCTATCTCGGCATACTGCAGCCTCTGCCCATTGGATTCAAGTGATTCTCATTCCTCAGCCTTCCAAGAGCTGGGACCACAGGTGCACACCACCACATCTTTCTAATTTTTTGATTTTTAGTAGAGATGGGTTTTCACTATGTTGACCAGGCTGATCTTAAAATCCTCACCTCAAGTGATCCACCCACCTTGGCCTCCCAAAGTACTGGGATTCTAGGCTTGAGCCACCACACCCAGCACCTCTTTTCCTTTGAAGGATCCTTGTGATTATATTGGGCCTACCTGGATAGCCCGGGATAACCCACCCATTACAAGATCCTTCCCTTGATCGCATCTGCAGAGTCCCTTTTGCCATGGAAGGTGACGTATTCACGGGTTCCATGGATTAGGATGTGGACATCTTTGAGGGATTATTATTCAGCCCACCACAGTGGTCAAGAGCTGTTGGGGCCTCTCTGAGAGTCCTCTGATGTCTGCAAGCTCTGGATCCCTTCTCTGCTGCAAGTTACCCCTCCCTTCATGTTGGACCAGAAGGTCTGGCACTGCATTGGGCCCCGGGGACAGAGGTTTCTTCCCTTGTGGAGCTTGGGGGTCACAACTTTAATGACGCGGCCCCATCACAGGTGGGAAGTGAGTAGGTGGTCAGGAAAGCTGAGATCACAAGAGAGGGTCAGAGTGGGATGTGGCAGAAAGTCAAGAGCCTGGACTCTGATGGCCCCGAGGTCACAGCCCAGCTCTGTTTGCTTAGCTGCATGCTCTGAGGCTGCCACCTCAGCCACTGAGAACCTCGGTCTCCTTTTTTTTTGTAAAACGGAGATGAGATTGTCTAGGATGAGACAGTCGTGGGAAGTGTTGGGTACATAGTTGACACGCCCTAAACTGAAGACCTCAAGCTGCAGCCAAGCAGCGAGTGTCTGTACTCTTAAGACTGGCCCTTCTTTTGCCAGAATTCCCTCGCTGGGGCCCGACCAGGCGCTGGGAAACATCAATGGGAGGAAACTTCCATGGCTGCACCGCCCGCCAACCCAGCCCAGGCCCCGACCCCAGAATGCCACTATTTTTACATTCTCTCACTTTTGTGCATTGTTTCCTGACTCTGCAAATACAATCCTTCACCAGCTAAGCGGGGCACTGCTCACCCGCCAGCCCCAGGAACAATTGTTTGGGGACATGGAAAAAAAAAGAGTTGGACTGAGGAAAAAACAAAACCTCTTAAAAGTCATTGTCTTCAGATGTCAAGTGTCAGCCCCATAGAGAGGAGACTGCATTCCACTCATTGTCCTGCTGCAGACAGGCACAGGGACCCCAGGACGTCCAGCTACCCCACCCTGCATCCTGGGGCCACGAGTGACTTGGTTTTCTTTGTCCAGGACATTCTGGAGGGAAATGCCACCCAAAGCAGGGCCTTTTCCCAGCCACCACTGTCTCCATCACTTGAGGCTTTTCCTTCCAGCCTCACGCCCATGCAGGCCCCAGATGGGCAAGGGCTGGTGCTGAAGATAAGGGCTAAGGCTTGTACGGTGCTTCCTAGTGCATTTTATCCTAGCCCATCAAATTCTCACCACGCCCCTGTGACGCAGGTATCTATTAATTCATGTACCACCATACAATTTGCCCATTTGAAGTGTACAGTTGAATGGTTTTCAGTACATTCATAGAGTTGTACCACCATCTAATTTTAGGACTATTTCATTACCTCAGAAAGAAACTTCATATCGGCCAGGTGTGGTGGCCCACACCTATAATCCCAGCAGTTTGGGAGGCCGAGGCAGGTGGATCATCTGAGCTCAGGAGTTTGAGACTAGCCTGGCCAACATAGTGAAATCCTGTCTCTACCAAAAATACAAAAGTTAGCCGGGTGTGGTGGTGTGTGCCTGTAATCTCGGCTACTTGGGAGGCTGAGGCAGGAGAATCGCTTGAACCCAGAGGTGGAGGTTGCAGTGAGCCGAGATCGCGCCACTGCACTCCAGCCTGGGTTGACAGAGCAAGACTCGGTCTCAAAAAAAAAAAAAAAAAAAAAAAAA
>NW_022437032.1:7075694-7116332 GCF_009761245.1 Sapajus apella
GGGGGCGGGAAAACGCTCAAACACGGAGGGGGTTGGGTCAGCGACCCGATGACCCCGCCTGCCCCCCCAGCTGGGGGTAAAAAGAAAAAAACCAAACAAAAAAAAAAAAAAAAAAAAAAAAAAAAAAGAAAACAAATAGAAATGTCACACCATTAGCAATCAGATATCATTTTATATCCCCATTTCACAGAGAAGGAAGCTGAGGCACAGATAGGTTGTCTGAAGTCACACAGCCAGCAAATGACCAAACCAGGATTTGAACCCAAAATACTTAGCTCTGTCTAGAGTCCATTTTCTTAGCTCTGCTATAATGCAGTAGTTGATTTTGCCCTAGGGGGAATGGGAAATGTCTGAAGACATTTTTGATTGTCACAACTGAGGAGAGAAGGTTGTTATTTGCATCTGGAGGGTAGAAGGCAGAGAAGCTGCCGAGTGTCTTATAATACATAGGACATCCCTCACAGTGAAGAACTAACTGCTTAATTGTCAAGGTACCAAGGTTGAGAATCTGCTAGAATCCTGCTCTGATGAGCCCATTCTTCAGGAGAAAAACCAACAACTGAGGGGCCCAAAGGAGTGGGGAGAAGCTGGGGTTTGAATGGGAAGGATTTTAGACCATTTCTGACAACAGTGAAGGGAGATAAATTCTGAATGGCATGGAGAAGACTCAGCAGGAAAAAGATCTGTACTCCATTAGTGATGTCAGCCCTGGGTGAGGGTAAAGGCGAAGCAGCAGGTTTCAGGTTTGCCTTGCCTGTGTCTAGGACAGAGATCTGACACTCAGGTGCTCACAGGGCACAGCAGCAGTTGGGTAGTGGGAAATTGAGGAGCACTTGTCCTGGGTGAAGGTGAGGGCTGTCACTCTGCTTTACAGCACCTGCAGCCCTGTGGGCATTTGAGACCCATGTGTCAGTTTTTTCAGAAGAAGCTGGGAAGTGGGATTTTAATGGTAAATCTGATATTCAGACTTAGGCCCAAGTTTCTCAAAGCCCTCTGCAGGCCAAGTGAGCTATGCCCGTCAGTCACCAGTTTGAGACCCATGAGATAGCCCCATCATGTGGGGGAGGCTCTGCATAACCTCTGTTGAAGGAAGGGTGGGTTGTTGGTGAATTCAGGGAAGATTGTGGGCCGGGCCCCAGCCCCTCAGTGGGGGCTGCATGAAGAAAAGCACTGGGTTCCTCTCTGTGCTCCCCACCACCTCCCCGCTGTTGCGTCAGGCCTCTTCGTGGCAGGTTGTTGCAACTTGTTTTTTGCATCAACTTCCTCCCCCATCGTGGTGGGGAATGGGGCGGGGCAGGGTGAGAACTGGGGACCTTTTACCAGGGCCTAGAAGCTGAGTGGGGATGGGAGTAGTCTACTCTAGATGATTGATTGGCTCATCAATTAAACACATCCTTTTCAAGGGTCAGCTGTGTGTTAGGTCCAGTCCTAGGCTCTGGGATACCACAGTGACCTAGACAGACATACCTCCTTGCCCTCCTGGAGGTGACACTTAAGTGGGCTAGATGAATAATAGACTGATAGTGAACACTCATAACGTCCATGGTGATAGGTGCTGTGAGGAAAACAGAGCAGGGATAGACGGTTTAGATAGGCTTGTCTTGGAAAGACTGAACATGCCTCGGGGCTTTTGCCCCAGCTGTTGACCCTGCCCGTATCCTCAGATACATGCAACGCCGTTTGCTCCCTGTGTCTGCTCAAATGCCACCTTCTCACAACAGCTTTCTGTGAACATCGCCTTGAAATAGCGTTCCCACCCTATCCTTCTCTGTCTTCTCACCCTGCTTGATTTTTCTTTGTAGCAATCATTCCTACCTGCCACTTTATTTTAAAATCAGTGTATAGTCTGTCTCTGCCACTGCTTTGTGAAGGTGGGGAGTTAGTCTGATTTGTTCATTTACTGATGTGTCATTGGCTCTTAGCATAGTTGAAAAGTGAGTATTTGCTAGCTAAATAGGCGAATGTAAGAATGCATAAGCCCTTCCATGGCGGGGTCATGGCTTATATCTGTGTCTCCAGCACCCAGCTCTGTCCCTGGTGCACGGTGGGCCCTGATTAACACTTGCTGGGATAGGTGGTGCTAAGAGAGGGCTTGTCCCCCTAGAATATTATCGTAAGCAACGTCGCCTCCTTGCCTCGTCCAGCCTGCTTCTCCTGGTTCAGCCTCTCTGCCACTTTTTCCAGGAAGTCTTTGTAGTTACGAAGTGTTCACCTGCATCATTTCACTTAAACCTCAACAACTACCCCTCCCCCGCTTTTTTGTTTGGACCAGGAAATTGACTCAGAGGTGCGGTGACTTGCCGAGGTCACGTGGTTGGCAGTCAACAAGGAGGATGGGGCAGAGCCGAGGGGTGCGCTGGCGGTGATGAGGATGTAGGGGTGATGAGGATGTAGGGGGCTCTGCAGTTTATAAAGCCTTCCCTTTCTCATCTCACCTCAGGAGACTTGGAAACAGGCAGTCTATAATAATAGAGCTGTTTGCAGGATGGAAAAAACTAATAACAATAAGTAAAAATAGTGTGGGATAAATGTGAGTGTGGTTGGTGCATGTAGAAGCCCTACAGCTGTGGATGGTCCAGTTCCAGGTTTCCTTAGTTTCTGTCTGTCTGTATCAGGGCTTGGACCCCCTGAAGACACTGTAGAAACTCAAGATGGGGAGACGATAATAGCCAATGCTTTTTTCTTTTTTTTTTTTGGAGGCAGGGTCTTGCTTTGTTGTCTGGGCTGAAGAACAGTGGCGTGATCTTGGCTCACCGCAACCTCCGCCTCCTGGGCTGAAGTGATCCTCTCACCTCAGCCTCCTGAGTAGCTGGGACTGCGAGCACACGCCACTACATCTGGCTGATTTTTTTTTTTTTTTTTTTGTATTTTTAGTAGAGATGGGATTTTGCCATGTTGATTGATTACTTGAACTCCTGGGTTCAAGCAATCAACCTGCCCCAGCCTACCACAGTGCTAGGATTACAGGTGTGAGCCACTGTGCCTGACCAATAATAGCTAATGTTTTTTGAGTACCTACTGTGCACCAGGCACCATTCAAGTGCTTGTTAGGTGTGTTGGCTTCTGTAATTCTCATTGTAATCCTGGGTACTCATTTTATCTCCCTGTTATAGAGGAGGAAATGGAGGTAGGGAGAATAAATGATTTACTTCAGGTCTTACAGCTTGTAAGCAGCAGAGCTGGGATTTGAGCCCACTTACATGCTTTGCCTGAAGTATTTTTTTTGAGATGGAGGCTTGCTGTATCGCCCAGGCTGGAGTGCAGTAGTGTGATTTCAGCTCACTCCAACTCCGCCTCCCAGGTTCAAGTGATTCTCCTGTCTCAGCCTCCCGAGTAGCTGGGATTACAGGTGTGAACCACCATACCTGGCTAATTTTTGTATTTTTAGTAGAGACAGGGTTTCACCATGTTGGCAAGGCAGGTCTCAAACTCCAGCCTCAGGTGATCAACCCATCTCAGCCTCCCAAAGTGCTGGGATTACAGGGATGAGCCACTGTGTCTGGCCTGCCTGCAGTATTTCATTCATATCAGCCTCACAATAGCCCATAAATTCAGTAGTTTTATGGTCCCCATCTATGTTATAGATGAGGCTCAGGGAGGTGGAGTCAGCTGTCTAGGTCATAGAGAAGTAGGTGGGATTTGAACCAGGTGGCTGGTTCTAGCCTTTGAGCCTCACCCACTCTCACGTACTGCTTGCTTAGGAGATACAGTGCCTTTCTAGCATGAAGAAGGGAGAGCTTCTGAGAGTTGGGGCATGGGAGGAGGAGGAGGCGGTGGCAGGCCGGCCATGTCTTTGGCCTCCGCAGGGGAGCGTGTGTGGGTTCCCAGCAGATGCAGCCTGGACATGAAACCTGCCTCCACATCTGACCCAGGACTGCCTGTGGTTCCGCAGCCACCTCCTCTAACCTTTAGCACTGCTCTTGTAGAGATGTTTCCCATCAGCTCAGAAGTGTTTTGGTGTTTTAACAGGCAGCGAGGCCATCCTGGTGTATATAGTAGAGCAGCTGCTGGAGTGCCTGGCCTGTGTGGTGCTGCAAAGCCCTGCCTTTAACCCACCATGCTCGGGGGCCCTAGACCCTCTTTCTTTTTGTGGCTGCATCGCGACACCTCAGCCGCTCCAGGGCACACCAGATGGATGCTCCACTGCCAGCACCTGCGCTCCTCTGCCTGATGGCTTTGCCTGCTGTGAGCTGCTCTGTCACTTTCAGGGAAGATGGGGAGTACCAGGATCACCCCCACTGCCCTTAAACTAGTGACAGAAAGGACTGAAGTACAGACTCCTTGGCTTCCTCCCTCCCTGGAGGTGGTCCCATGGTGTGCATTTGACATGGTCTGTCGGGGGCCTCATGATGGTAACTTGCTTGGTCTCATCCCCTCCGTGGGCTGCCTTCCCTTCTTGATTCTGCTTCCCTGCTGGTATTTCCTGGGACCACCTCCCACCTCCCAAATAAGCTACTTGTGCTTCACTTCTTGCCTCAGGGTCTGTTGCAACTGGGGAATCCCCCCAAGGCTCCCGTCATGGTAGATCTGCTAAGATGCACCCACGCCCACACCCCCTGTGTTCTCTGTGCATGTAGCCATGGGCAGAGCTGATTTGTACTTAATTTTGTAGACATTTAAATCAAGATTTATTCACTTTGACAGTGCAATTTTCTTTTTGTATTTGAAGCCAATGCATATACTTTTAAAGGCCTCCAGCGTTTCTGTAGGTCCAAGGAATGGTACCAAGGAAATGTGCCCAGGGAAGGGCCCTGCTCTTAGCTGGTCCAGGGGCTACATGGAATTAAAAGTGCCCACCCCTTCACTGGTCATTTATTGAGGACTTACTGGGCACCTCCTGTCAGCCTGGCTGGATCCTGGGGGTTGGGGGCTCCCACAGTGGGGCAGAGGCAACAACCTATTTACAAACAGTGTCCGATTTAATCTTCATGTCAGCAACTTGCAAGGTGAGGCTCCATTACACAGATTTTATAGATGAGGCAACTGAGGTGCCAGGCTGGGCTGACTCCAGAGCCTATCTTGTGATTCATGCCCTGTTTTCCTCTTTCCTAAAAAGGGGATGCAGACAGCACACCTCGTGGGGTTGTCACGCAGGACAAACAGCCACTGAATCCATTGTTACTGAGCATCTGCTCTGTGTCTAGCACTGTTCTAGGTCCAGGGGGTAGATGCTGTTCAAATAAGCCCCACCCTCCTGGGACTGGCATTGTAGGGAATGGAGGAACCACAAGTGAAGAAACAGCCCAGTGCAGGTGGAGGGCAGTACTGGGGGAGATGGAGGAGGATGAGATAGAGCATGCAGGGGAATGGGTGTCTGTTTCAAATGGGGCGGTGGGGGAAGGCCGCAGAAGAACTGGCATTTGGTTCTAGATGGGAATTGATATGGTTTGGCTGTGTCCCCACCCAAATCTTGTCTTGAATTGTAGCTCCCATAATTCCCACATGTCATGGGAGGGACCTGGTGGGAAGTAATTGAATCATGGGGTGGGACTTTCCTATTCTGTTCTCGTGATCGTGAATAAGTCTCATGAGATCTGATGGTTTTATAAAGGGAAGTTCCCTTGCACACACACTCTAGCCTACTGCCATGTAAGATGTGACTTTGCTCCTCATTTGCCTTCTGCCATGATTGTGAGGCCTCCCCAGCCATGTGGAACTGTGAGTCAATTAAACCTCTTTCCTTTATAAAGTACCCTTCTTGGATATGTCTTTATTAGCAGTGTGAGAACAGATGGATACAGGAATGAATTGAGGGTGAGGCCCTGCAGATACCTGGAGAAAGACTCTTCCAGGCAAAGGGAACAGCAAGTGCAAGGGCCCTGGGGTGGGTGGTGCCTTGGTATGCTCCCAGGAGGTCTCAGCTATAGGTTATTTGTATGCTTACAGGAAGAAATTAGCTTGTTAAAGATACGATTCAAAGCAATTTGTTTGTGCTATGGACTATATAATGACACGAGATGTAGATGTATAGATGGACTTTGTAATGTGCTGTAGCAGTAAAGGAGTAGTAAGTCTGACTTCCTAAAAAAAATACTGTCTCTGCTCAGTCTTCTGAGATTCAGTCAGTGACTGAGTCATTGGAGAGGACGTTTCAAATCCAAAATTTGGGCCTTTTGAGAAAGCCCCAGTTGGTTCTAAGCCAATGGCACTCTGCTTCTGTCCCCTGGCATGGACCTGATGAAGGGGTGCTTGGTGGGAACAGAGTGAAGAGGGTTTTAACCTCAGCCTGGGGACTCTGGGTGGTGGACATTCTTGTGTTCTGGCCCAGGCTATGGAAGCTCCAGGCCAGCTTGCAGGGGCCCCCATTTACAGAGTCAACACAGAGAAGGAGTGTGGGTCAGCAGCTTAGAGGCTTCTCTGCAGAAGGAAAACCTTTCCGTCTCATATTTGCCTGGCCCCTGCTTTGGTTCGTGCTGGCGGGCACTGCCCTCCCTGCACAGGGATACACATGTGCAAGGAGGAGAAGGCAGACTGGGCTCCTTGCAGCTGAGGTGTCCTGATAATTGGGGTGGGCGATGGGGTGGGTGAGAGTCTGGTGTGTTTAGTACCCCTCCCCTTCAGAAAAATAAAAACAAGCATTTATGTTAAAAATGACTTTTGCTTAAAAACTAGCATATTTATTGTAGAAATGTGAAAAAGGAAATAAAGAAGAAAATGGAAATTCTTTAGAACTCCCCTCTGTCAGTTAGGATTAGGTTCAGTGGCTTGTGATAAAACCCAAATAACGGTATCTTAAATGTGATGAAAGTTTATTTCCTTATTCTGTAAATACAGGCACTCCAGGGCGAATATGTTGACTGCACCAGCATTAGGGACGTAAGTGCTTACTGAATGCTGCTCTGTCTTCCCCAACACATGGCTGCTACCTCATGGTACAAGTGTCTGCCTCACTTCCAAACATCACATTTGTGATCCAATCAGTAGGAAGAGGGAATGGCAGAAGAGAATCCCTACCCATTCCTCCCCCCACCCACAGGGTACTTCCAAGATGATGTACGTAATATGCCATGTATGCTGTACTGGCCGGAACTTAGTTGCATGGCCACACCTAGCTGCAGGGGGTGCTGGGAAATACACTTTCTCCGGATTTTAATCTGGAGTTCTGTTTTTAAAGGAAAAGGAGAAAATGATATTGGGGGACAGTTAGTAATTTTGGCCACATTCTTACATAGTTTAGAGTATTTCCTTTCATACTTGATTTTTCTAGGCTTAGGAAGAGAGACTTTATTTAACCAAGAATGAGATTATGTTTTATGCACCTGTCTGTAACTTGATTTTGTTTTCCTGGTTAAGGATATATCAACAGCCCTTTTCCATGTTATTAAATAGGCTTCTGCAGACTGTTTTTAAGCATGATCATTCCTTGTTGAGATGGATGGTAATTTATTTAACTAAACCCCCAGTGATGGAATTATAAATCAGATATTGAAATTAAAGCTTCATGCCACCTATGAGATTTATTTTTCCCTGTAGGATAAATGCCCAAAACTTGGATAGAGCATAGGATATGGGCATTTGAAGGGGTATTGGGCAACTGGGGAGCTCCCCAGACTCTGTGCTATGTGGGGTGGCTTGCAGCAGGCTGTGGAAGCCCACTTGTGCTGTTATTGTAGCGATTTTATTGTTATTACTTGGATTCCGAGGCCCTTGCCATTCCATGACACTTTGCTTCTGACCCTCTGGGGGATGGGGCCCTGAGGGTATCTCCTTTTCTTTGTCTTTGCCGTGTTCTGGAGCTCCCCACCCTTACCCCCCACTCTCCGCTTCCCTTTGCTCCCAGCCCATCCCCTGGCCCTCTCAAGTTTCACCATATGTCTGGTGAGGTCACCCCAGCCAAGGCAGGGGTGTCCTTGGGGGCAGTTGGACCCCCTCCCCAAGCAGATCAGGTTCCCGGTGTGTCAGTCTCAGGGAGTGACTTCAATGCCTCATTCTGCCCTTTTTTATCTCCGAGGAGAGATTTATCCTCCCTAGGCGGCAGCAGCCATGGGTTCCAGGCAGATGGCAGCTCCCCAGGGGCACCCCCAAGGGCAGCTGCTACCTGTTTTGAAGGCCGATGTGGTTCATTGTCCACAGTTACTCACTGATGGTGCATTATGGGGGTGTGTTGGGGACATGCTACGAGGCCAGACTATCTGGGTTCGAGGCCGAGCTCCTTATCAGCCATGTGGCTTTAGATAAGGTCTTTCCGGTGCTGAGCCTCAGTCTCCTCTATAGAATGGACATTGTCATAATCATGACTGCCTCCTGGAGTTTGAGGATTAAAACATCTGGAACAGCACCTGCACAGAATAAAGCCCAAAGGTGTAGACAGTGAGTTAAAAAGGTGTTCTTATTCTAGTGGCTTCTCACAGCTTTGCATCGGCTTACTTTCTGGAGCCTGTTCACAGTTTCTGCCCATCTGTCCCATCCCATCCTTCCTCCACAGACTGGTCTCTTTTGAACACCTGCTGTGTGCCAGCCTCGGTTCCAGGTGTTGTGTAGATGACCATGAAGGAAACTGTCTTCTGCCCTGAGGGAGCTGATACTTTAGTGAGGGAGAGGATACTAGATGATCAAACCTATCCACACTTAATTGTTAAGAACACAGCCAATAGGGGTGACGTCTGTGAAGGGTAACAGGGTTCATATAGTTATGTAGTGGGCGAAGTCCTCTCTTATGTGGGTCGAAGGGGTGGCCTGTGAGAGGAGGGCCCCCCCCAGTTGAATGTCTCGGGGAAAGCTCTGTAGGCGAAGAACAGCATGTGTGAAGGCCTGGATGGTGGGGGCTTGGCGTGTTCAAGAAACAAAAAGGAGACTAGAGTGGCTGCAGCTGAGCCAGTGGGGTGAGAAGAGCCTGCGTGAGACCGTCTTTGGGCTGTGCAAGCGGTTGGATTTTTTCTAGATTTTGATCGGAGCCTCTTCTAAGGCAATGATTTCTTGACCTTGGCACTGTTGTTTGGGGTCAGCTGTGTCTTTGTGGGGCTGTCCTGTGCACTGTTGGGTGTTTAGCGGCCTTCTTGGCCCCTACACACTGGATGCCAAGAGCACCGCCTTCTCAGCTGTGACAACCAAAAATGTCTCTAGACATTGGTAAATATCTTCTAGGGGGCAAAATCACCCCCAAGTTGAGAACCACTGGGCTCAGGCTATGTGGGACACGGGTGAGACTGGCCTGGCATTAGGTGACCTGGTTCGAATCTGTGTTTTGTTACCAATTTGCTGTTTGACCTCAGACCAGCGTTTCATACTCTTGGTTTCTCCATCAGGTGGGAGCTTGTTTGAGATGGCAAACTCACAGTCTGAGTACCCTCTCCCTGCCACGTCCATGGCAGACATCACTAGTCAATCATGGTGTGGCTTCCCGCTCAGTCTAGAGCTCTGGGGCCCTGGAGACACTCTGGTCAGGAGCCCAGTAAACACTGTCTCTGGTTCCCTTCTCCAAGCAGCAAGCAGGAGTCCAGCAACCCTGGATTCAAGTTCAGCTCTGTTAGTTCCTGGTGGGTGACCTTTGTTAGGTTACTCAACTTTTGGGATTCAGTTTTTCTCTATGGAATGGGGACAAAATATTCAATGCAAAAGTAATTGCAGTTTTTGCCATCGAAAGTAATTTTGCCCCTGAAAACTGTTGGTGGGAATTGAAATGAACTTACAAAGGGACTTTGTAGGTCTTAGCAAGTGTTTGTTTCATGAATGAATGGAGCAGGTGTCTTCTTCCAGGGTGTGGAGTAGTGGGAGCTCTTACGCACTGCGGATTGGAGTGCAGATTGGAACAGTCATGTTGGAAAAGCATTATTCATTGACCAGTCAAGTCGAATGTGGACCAAACTATAGTCAATCATCCCATGCCTAGAGGAACTTGAACACCTGAGCCCCAGAAAACTTATGTATACAAGGGGAATTCCTTCTCCTGTGCCTCACAAGGCCTGGTTATATACTTAGAGGATCTTGAGTACCTGAGCTCCAGACGCCTATGTATCACCTAGAGGAACTTGCGTACCTGTACCCTAGTCGAGGTGGTGTACACCTGAAAGCACTGACACCTGAGTGCCATTGTGTACAGTAAGGACATTTGAAACAACCCAGGTGCCTGCAGCATGGTAGGAGTTACCTCATGCAGTAATTTTGACTACTAAGCAGTGAAATGAACAACTTGAAGTCTGGCTTATTGTGGATTCCCCAAAGAACATGTCCTGAGACTGATTCAAGGGCAAGTCGTGTACTTGGGAGGCCACCCCAGAAAGCATCAACAGGAGAGTCAGGGAGTGAGGCAGGGAGGAGAAGACAGCCAAGAAAGGCATGTCATCAAGCGGGTTACCGTGGGGGCCACCGGAGCTGAATCCCATGGAGGCACTCGGGGAGATAGTGTCCATCCAGTGCCTCAGTTTCCTCATCTGTCTTTTCCTGCCAGCTCCTGCTGGCCATCACTGAGGGCTGCTCCCAGGCAGCCTTATTTCTTCAGCACTTCTGACCTGCCCTATACATGAAAGTGGGGCCTTTAGGCCAAGAGGTGTGGGTGCTGGCAGCTGGATATGGTGTGGGGTAAGGGTGGGGTCTGGCTGGCAGATGGTGCCTGGTATACTTACCAACATGGGTAAATGCGGAAGATGTGACGTTGAGTGAGAAAAATCAAGTTGCTGAAAGTATGCTACTTATAAAAATGTTGTAAACATGCAAAACAGTATTCTGTTTTGCTTATAGATGCACACGGGCTTGGTAAGTGGGTAGAGGCATGCGTGGGAATGAGGAGCACCAGGTCCAAGTACCTTGCAGGGAGAGAAGGGGCCCAGTGGCTCATCTCCCCCTGCAACAAGTCCTTTCTGCCTTTTCTATTGAATACATTGAGGTATGATATTTGCATGGTACTGTGGGTAAACTGAACTAATCTCAAGTACACGCTGCTGGGGCTTTGCACATGCAGCGAACTGTGTCACCACTGCTCGGATCAAGATAAAGAACGTTTTTAGCAACCCCGAGGGCCTCCTCATCCCCTTTCCAGTCTGTGCCTCCCCCAGACTTGTTGAATTTCTTTTCACAAATAGTTTCAACCAAATTTGGCGTAGCGTTAAGATTTGCCAAAGCTGGGTAGTGATGAGTTTGTGGGTGTTTGTTGTTTTTCTCTGTTCTTTTCTGTATCCTTGACGTATTTCATCATCATATTCATAAAACGAAGAGGAGGACTTGGGCAGATGTGAGGACAAGTGGTCCAGGCACGGGCAGAGCTTCCAAGGCTGGAGTTTCTCAGGCAGCCCTGGAAATCCTGAGAACAGGATTCCGAGATGAGAGCTGCTTTTGACCTGAGCGTTTCAAAGCTGTCAAGCCTTGGACAAAGAGTCGCCCTGGAGGGTCCCTTTTACCATCCCTGCCGGTGCAGGGGATGCTGGTGCTGCCTGGAAAAGCCAGTCGTGTCTTGGGCAGCAGGAGGGCTGGGCCCAGAGCCCCTGCTGCCCATTCTTTCCGGGTCATGAGCAGCCCATTGTGCCCTTCATGGCGGCTTGTTTGCAGTTCCTCAGTGGGTGGCCTGAGCCTCCCATTGTTGCCACACAATAGCGGTGAGCCAGCTCGAGTGAAGAATCCGGGACAGGGGACAGGAAGCCCCAATCTAGGCCAGCCAAGAGTGCCGCACTCCCAGCTTCCTGCCCTCCCTGGCTGTGCTGGGTGGGGCTGCCTTTGTCTCCCTCTAGTCTGGGGAAGCTGGAAACTTGACTTCCTCTCAGTATCCCAGGCCCTGTTAAAACATCCTCTAGGAACTCCCGTCCTGTCCCCCGCACCCATTGTCCTTTCAAAAGCAGGATCAGCAGAGTTCCAAGGGGCCCAAATCAAGGCTTCTGCCATGTGTCAGGCACTGTGCCAGGCACATCCATACCTTCCTTTGATTTTCAATCACCTGCTGTTTGCTGGGCACTACATTTGGCCCTGAAGACGGAGCTGTGAACAAGAGAGACAGGGTGCCTGCCTTCAGGGAGCTTCCATTCACTTTATCTCATGATATTCTGAAAGGTGCTGTATTCCTGTGATCTCCACTGGGAAGAGTAAACGAAGGCTCAGAGAGGCTAGCGCACTTTCCTGAGCTCACATGGCAGGAAGGACCCCTGGTTCAAACCCAGACTCACGAGTTTCTAAACCTGGCCTCTGTTGTTGGATTGGGGGTTATGGTTTCATCCTAGCCACTCCCTGCTTCTCCTGGCCTTTCCATTAGGAGCTTGTATAGATTGCTTAACCTCAGTTTTCTCATCTGTCAAATGAGCGCTTAATGCAAGATGGGAAGATAGGAGTTTGCATTAAGATGAGGAGGGCCTCTTGGTGGAGGTGACATTTGAACTAAAGGTGGATGGGTGAGGAGGCTGTTCAGGGCAGAATTGGGGAAAACATCTTGCCATTAGGAAACAGCATGTGCAAAGGTCCTGAGGCAGGAGTGTATTTGGCAGGTGGATGGAATCTAGAATGAGAGTGTGGCTGAGGATAGTTTATATTGAGGTGTGTGGGGCGATGAAGTACCAGAAGGTGAGATCAGAGAGGTTAACAAGGAAAGGTCATGGGGACCATGGAAAGATTTGGAATTTAAGTGCAGTGGGAAGCCATGGACATTTTAAAGGTGTGGATTGACTGATCTCCTGTACAGATTTAAAGGGATCTCCCTGACTGTGTGTAGAGAACAGACTTTTGGGAGGGTGAAGGGGACCAGGGAGGAAATGGCTATGTTAGTCCAGGCAGGAGGTGATGGTGGCTTGGACTTGGGGGCGGGGGGTGGCTGTGGAGATGGGGGCCAGTGGTTGTGGTTTTTGGGTAAAGCTGGTAGCATTTGCTGATGTATTGGAAGTGGAGTGTCAGAGGAGAGGGGCCGAGGATGACATGTATGTTTTGGCTGGAGCCCTTGAAAGGCAGAGGTGCCATTAATCAAGTAGGGAAGAGCTCGGTGTGCGGGTTTTTTTTTTTTTTTGAGACGGAGTTTCACTCTTGTTACCCAGGCTGGAGTGCAATGGCGCGATCTCGGCTCACCGCAACCTCCACCTCCTGGGTTCAGGCAATTCTCCTGCCTCAGCCTCCTGAGTAGCTGGGATTACAGGCACTCGCCACCATGCCCAGCTAATTTTTTGTATTTTTAGCAGAGACGGGGTTTCACCATGTTGACCAGGATGGTCTCGATCTCTTGACCTCGTGATCCACCTGCCTCGGCCTCCCAAAGTGCTGGGATTACAGGCGTGAGCCACCGCGCCCGGCCTTCGGTGTGCGTTTTGAGGGAAGTCCAGGACTTAAGCGTTCGGCAGCTTGAGTTTGAGGTGCCCCTTGGACATCCAGGTGGAGACATTGAATCTGCAGCTAGATATAAGAGTCTGGGGGTTTCAGGGGAGAAGTCCAGTCTGGGGTTATAAACATGGGGGTCGTCAAAAAAAGGGGATTTAATCCATTTATGCTTGAGGTTGCAAATATTTTTTTGTGAAAAATCAGACCTTGGCGATGACCTTGAACAGTAGGATATAACTAACTCCCACAAGCTTCATGCTCCAATAATGGAACACTAGGCACAAATGGGTTAAAGCCCCAAGACTGGCTGAGATGGCCCTGCACTCTGTGGCGACAGAGACAGAGCTGCCTTCCTGTGTCTTGCCATTTTCTGTGACTGGCTGTGTGGACCATCATTGTGCCCCCTCCCAAGAGCCTTGAGTCTGGGCAGGTGGCTGGGCTCCCAGGGGCGGGCATGGATGTGTCGTGTATCTGGGTGATGGAAAGGCTATGATGGCCATGTGCCGAGGGCCAGCCTCCTCCCTGCTTACCTGCCCCACTTCCCCTGACCCCAGAACTATCTTGGGCTGTCCCCACCGTCTCTCCTGCACTCAGAGATCTCCCTAGACAAGCACGATGGGATGAGACAGGCTCTTCATCAGCCTGCACCTGGGCTCTGTGACAGGGAGACCATGTGCTCACCTGGGCCAGCCCCCACGTGGACCTCCACGCTGTAATCAATCTTGGCAGGGCAGACGACTGGTAGGCCCCACAGCTTCCCGTGGCCCTGCAGCTGTGACAGCACCATAAATTCCTTCTCCCAGGGGTATCGAGACCAACTTGCCCATAGAGACCCCCCACCCAGACAGTACTGAAGGAATTGAGAAGCAGACACCCAGATAGAACAGCAAAGTGGGACTATCCAGGGGACCAACCGCCTTCCAAGCTGAGAGCCTCAGGGGGCTGAGAGCATTCTGGGCCGAGGGCCTCAAGCAGCTGCCGACCCACACATTTATTCTCTCTGAACAGGTGATTATCATTAACAAACAGGTGTTCAGTGTCTTCTCATAGAACCAAGATAAACTAGGTAGACAGCTGGTGCCTGCTTACCTCTGATCAAGGACAAACCAGAAAGTATTCTCCACGAGGGAGCCTCGGGGGCAGGGTCACATATCACGTGCTGAAAGAATTGTTTTAATTGGTGTGTGATATTTATATACTGTCCTGCCACTTTCGAATGGCCCAAATGGTTTTCCACTTTGTTGGGGGGACGGCTAGGTTTTCCTTGCCATCGTTCTTCTGGCAAGCAATATATTCTATCACACACTCAGCGTTTCTCAGCAATCGTACACTTAGCATCTCTCAACACAGGGGTCTCCATATAGCTGCTTCCAGGTTAGCCTACAGCCAGGTCCCACGTCCTGGGGTTGGGGCAAGCTAGGCGGAGGTGGCTGTGGGTGCTGGGCCTCGGTCTCCCTTAGATGCTGACTTTGCTGTCTCTCCCTCCCTCACCCTTTATCGCTGTGACTCTCTCAGCCCATCGGTGTGACCCCTTGGCAGCTCTTCCTTCTGCCAGTTTTCCACCCACATCTCCTGGTGCCAGGTCAGCTCTTGTTTGCAGCACTGTGCCCTACTGCTCTGGTCTCCTCACTTCTACGCTCAACCCCTAAAATTCAGTTCCTTGCAATAACAGAAGGCTCTTTTACCAACACTTTAAAACTGGGAGACTTTTCTTTCTAAAAAAATTCAAATTTCTGGCTTCATTAAAAAAAAAAAACACCCAAATCGGAACCTCTGCGTTCCGGGCCTGTGGCCTCGCCACCTGGCCCCACGTGAATGGTGCGTCCTCGGCTCCTGCAGTCCCTGTTGCTCCTGCCCTGTTTCCGTCACACTCGTCTGCTGTGTCTCACGGAGGAGAGATGTGATTTATCTGTTATAAGCCCCTCAAAGGTGGCAGAAGGATTGTGGGCCATTCAAATAGTAGGTTCCCGGCGTCTGCAGGTAGGCTCCTCGTGAGATGATTTGGAAGGACCTCTGAGCTATATTAAGTAGAAGATCCAGGTGCAGGGCATCCTGTGTATGTTGCTATTTTTTGGTGTGTAAAGAGATTAAAAAAAGATAGGAACACGTGTGTGTGTGTGTTTGTGTTTGTTTTTGCATAGATTTTTTGGAAGGATACCCAAGAAACTAGTAGCCGGGGTTCCTGCAGGGTGAGGAGGGACTGGATGGTTGGGGCTGGGGTAAGGAGAAAGACTTTTTGTGCTTTTGCCGTTTTATATTTTTGACTTTTGAGCCATGTGAATGTGTTATTCAGAAGTTAAGTTGTAAAGCAAAGTAAAATTGAAAGGGGAAATAAAGTCTGAGCGGCAGCCCTGGTGAGGAAGCAGGTGTGTATCTCTTTGGGCTGAAGGTTCCTCGCGGGCAGGGGCTTTGAGATTTTCTCTGCTGTTATCTTCAGGGCCCAGCACGGGGTGTGGCATAGGTGCACAGTAAACCCCTAGTGACTGTGTGGGAGTGAGGGCTGTTCCAGTGTGTTTGATGTGTAAGCAGAGCACATTTTTCCTTGTCCCCTGCCTGTGTCCCTGGACCCGTGGTACTTCTTACGTCCTGGTTGGCATTTGAACTTGAGAGCGTTCTGTAGGGCTGTCCTTGGGAGAGCTGGAGGCACGGACACTCACCTCTCTTCGCTTCTCTCCTCCAGGCATTCCTGCAGCGCATCCGGCAGAACGTCACCGACTCGGTGGAGAAGGGCCTCACGGAGGAGAATGTCAAGGTGTGGACGCTTGGGTTTACCCCTTTGCTAGAGCATCTCTGCCGCTTTGTGCCTTGTTCTTCCCCTGCAATGCTCAGAGGGTGTGCATGCAGGGGGAGGCGCGCCACCCACTGGCTGCTGACCACTGGCTTTGCCCTGCCCCAGCTTGCTCCCTGTAGCCACTGGATGCCTTTTGTCCTGTGAGCAAGCTGTGCTTGGTGGACGTCAGCAGGAATCAGCCCCGGGCCCCGCTTTCCAACACAAGACTTTCCGTACTCAGTGTGACATCCCCCGCCCCTGCTTCTGGGCTCCTGATGTCAGGCCCTCTGGCTTGGAGCCAGTGGAAAATCCCCTCCCGAGTGCCCCTGGGAGCCTGGCACCTCCAGTCCTTCTCCTGGCAGCCCCGGCCCCCACCTCCGCCTTGGGCATCCAGTGTCCAGGCAGGGCTGATGAGTAATTGGGTCCAGTTTGGCCTTGGCCGTGGGTTCTGGGGAGTTTGAGGAGGAGATCAATAGGCCTTCTGTGTGCATGGCTCAGCCCCAGCCTGGCTCTCCAGTCCTAGCTTTCTGTGTGACCTCACTCTCTGAGCCGCCTTTCAGGCTTCGGGGCTCTGACAGTCCTGGTGTCCAAGGTGCCCAGTATTTACAGCACACAAAGGACTCGGTCATGGAAAACATCCCCCCAAACGCCCTGGTGAATGTGGACGGTGGCCTTGCATGTTGACAACTCTACACCTAATTATTTACATAAGAAAGCTAAATCTTAGAGATGTCAAGGAATTGCTGAAGGTCTCTGCATGGCTGGTCCTGGAGGTGGGGTGTGTGTGTGTGTTCACGCACTGGGATTTAAACAATATACGTGCATCCATTTATTGACTCATTCATTCAGCAAATATTACTGAGCACCTACTGTTTATTCCACCTATTTATTGCAGTATTTATTATAGTTTTAAAATTCTTTATTATAATTTTAAATTGCAACTTATTACAGTTTTTAAAAATTACCTTTTTTTTAATGAGGTAGAAGTCTCATACAGTAAAGCGTGCAGCTCCTTAGTGCTCAGTGCAGTGTCTGTCTACATGCGAATGCACCAGTGTAACCATGACCCAAATGAAGGCAGAGAACATTTCCTGGCCTCAGCTGTCCCCTCTGTGCCCACCTCCATCAGTCCTCCCTCCCTAAGGGTAATCCCTGGCTCCTGGGACCATTGATTGTCCTTTGCTCCTCCCACCCCACCCCACCTGTGGGATTTACCCATGGTGTTGTGTGTAGCTGTGGTTCATTGTATGAATGTAACACAATTAACTTATCCATTCTCCCGTGGATGGATATTTGGGTTATTTCCAGTTTTTGGCTGTTACAACTATTTAAAAAAAAAATTCAATCATCAAAGACTCAGAGAGGCAAAGGAAGAAGAATAATTGCTTATTGCAGGGGTTGTCCTGTACATTGCAGGAAGGGTAAACAGCATCCCTGGCCTCTGTCTATGAAACACCCCTTTTCCTCCCAATTTGTGACAACCAAAAATGTCCCTTCACCTTGCTGCACATCCCATGTGTGTGTATGTGGCAGGGGTGGTGGGTAAAATTGTTCCTGGTTGGGAACAACTGATCGGAAGTTAAATTCTAAAATGCAGGATTGCTGGGTCAAATCGTATTGGTATTTTACACTTTTAGATTGATGTGGGGAAACAGGGATCTCATATATTGTTTGTGAGAGTTGAGGCAGCGTATGTCAAACCCCCTTCCTTATTGTGTTTGCTTCTACCACATTGTTTTAATGGGTGCATGAACATATACTTGCCATTTCCAGCCTCAGTCCTGCGGCTGGACACAGCAGTTATGTTGCATGCTAAATGTGGAGCTGCTTGCTAGACGCTGACCTTGGGAATATTATTTTATCTGAGACTTAGTTCTTCCTCTGTAAATTGGGGATAATACTGGTTTCTATCTCATGGATTTACAGTGGGAATTAGAGTCCATAAATGCTTATAAAGTTCTTAACACAGGATTAGTCACTAATCCTGATGATAGTTAACAAATGTTGGTAATATTTCTGTTACTATGATGATTTTTATTAGTGGTAAACCAGTTCCGGCGTGTGAGAGTTCTTTGACTGTAGTCTCATCCACACCAGGGTTTGTGTGTTTTTAGTGCTTGGCTTTGCTCTCCCTCTGTGCCTTGGTTAACGCTCTCCACTGGCCTCTTTTCCTCACAGATCCTGTTCTCGAACATCGAAGACATCCTGGAAGTTCATAAGGATTTCTTGGCCGCCTTAGAGTACTGTTTACACCCAGAGCCTCAGTCTCAGCATGAACTTGGGAATGTTTTCTTGAAATTCGTGAGTACCATGCCACTTCCCCTGGTGGACTCTAGCTTTTGAGAAGTGGGCTTCTCCCTGGGTCCGTGCCCTACCTCCTTTCACCAGCTTTCTCTGTAGGCCTGTCTGGGAGACAGGGTGGCAAGGTGGGTAGGTGGGCCCAGTCTTCTTCCCTGGAACTATGGAAAGCGGGTCAGGCCCAGCAGACTGTGGGCATTTTTAGTGACTCCCCTTTCCCTCAGTTTCACATGGAGGGTGGCCCCTTGCTAATTGCCTGTGTCCTGGGGTCCTGTGACCTCCTGGCCTGGTGGGGACCTTCTGCCACAGTGACCATCAGAGGTAGCTAGTGGCCAGGAAGATGGACTTGGCGTCAGACAGACCTGGGTTTGAGTCCAGGCTCAGGCAGCCACTGGCCAGTAAGGGTGTCTAATCTTTGGGTGCCCAGTTGGGCTGTTGGTCAGAGAGGCTGATGCTTGTTGCAATAGCCTCTCTCTTTTTGCAGGATTACTAATGCATTTGGAATTGTAGGTGGTAGGCTGGAAGAAGGAAGGCAACTGCTTTTCCATACCGTCTTCCTCTGTACTACCTGGGAGCCCCCTCACAGGTAGAAGAACCCATGTAGCCTCATGGGCAGGAGATGTGAGCCAAATTCCTTTGCCTCTCTGAGCCTCTGTTTCTCCCTGTGATTGAGAAGTAGGGACAATTCTGCCTACCTCCTTGGGAAGACTCAGAGGTAAAGAAATAAAACAGAGAGCATAGAGCAGCACTTCTCAGCTGGGGCAGCTCTGGCCCGCAGGGGACATTGGACAGTGTCCAGACACATTTTTGGTTGTAACAGCTCTGGGGTGCTACTGGTTTCTAGTAGGTAGAGGCCAGGGATGCCACCAAACATCCTGTAATGCACAGGACAGCCCCCACAACAGAGAGTTATCTGACCTCAAATGTCAGTGGCGCCAAGGTGGAGAAACTTTGTACCAGCACGCAGTCGCTCTCAACTCTCATCATCATCATCATGGTCGTCATCGCGCCATCGGCATCACTAATCACTTCTCCAAGGGATCACCTCTGAGTGGCCACAGCCTAAGAAGATGGAGCTGTGTGGCTCTGCCCTCAGAGGGCAGTGGGGGGCAAATCTCATGTACGATCAGGCGTGCAGAGTACCCCAGGACGCAGTCCTTCAGCCAGGGGCCAGCCACGCTCTATGTGAAAGCGAGGACAAGGAAAGCTCCTGGCTAGGCTGCTCAGCGACTCATGAACTGTAGTCCTCTCAGCAAGTTGATTGATCTTGTCTGTGCCTCAGTATCCTTACCCATAAAAGGGGTATAAATCCATGATATTGTGGGGATTAAGTGAGATAATACAAGGAGCCTGCTCACTGCGGCTCCTGGCGCGCAGTAAGTGCTCAGTAAATGTTGACATTATCTTCCTATTCATGTAGCGGACGCTCCTCCATGTTTGAAATTGGACAAATAAAAGTGCATTGGGGCGCAGGTGAGCTGGGTGCTGGCGGGATCACTGAGCAGAGGAGGGACGCTGTCCGCTTTGGGTTGCAGGGGCCCTTTGGGTGCTGTGATAGGCAGTAAGTGTGGAGGGAGAGCTGGAAGCAGGCAGGTAATCTAAGAGGTTACCTCGCCAAGTGAGATGAAGGTGGCTCGGACCAGCATGGTAGCAGTGGAGGTGGTGAGAAGCGGCACATGGCCACAGTGGTTCAGTAAAGGTGTTTGAATAGGAAAATGAAAAGAATGAGCGGGACAGTCTTCTCCAGGTTCAGAGGATTCAGGGAGTGCTTGTTTCTCTGGAGCCGACAGCCAACGTTCAGATCCCTGTTCTACTGCTCGCCAGCCCAGCGACCTGGGGCAAGTCCTTTCACCTCTCAGGGCCTTAGTCTCCAATTCTGTAAAATGGGGGTAACGACAATAGCTGCCGCAGGGGGCTGTCAGGAGGATGAATGGCCTGGCCCATTAGCAGCCCGCTAATGCCGTGTGAGTGTTAGCTGTGGGTGTTACTCCGGCTTGCTTCCTGGAGTGGGTGGCCGTGGGGCTGGCTGTGAAGTCATGATCCAAGCTTCAGTGGGATTGTCTGTACTTAGCGAAAGTGGGAGAAAGGGTCCTCAAGGTGCATTGTCCTGTTTGCCAAAAGCCCTGCCCTCTGCCCTCTTGGTCCTTTGACTTCTCTGCCTGAGTCCCAGAGGCTGTAGGGAAGTGGGTTTAATTTGCTTGTCAGCAAGAGGCCCTGGACCTTGAGGACACAGCAGGGCTATTTTCACCTCTCTCTTTCTGCAGGATTGCTGACTTGCTCAGAGATGCAGCAGAGGACTAGGGGTCTGGGGTGGGGAGTTTAGTGTGTATGAAGCCACCTCTTTTCCGTGCCCTCTCTTCTGCTACCTGGGACCCTCCTCATGTAGCCTCATCAAACTAGGCACCTGGTGAAGGCTGCACTTAGCATCAGAGTCATGACCTGTGGAGGGTGGACGTTGAGGCGTTTGTGGAAAGTTGTTCTGGGCTGGGGCCTTCCTGGCATCCTTCCTTGGGCCTGGGAGATCAAGCATTCTAGAGCCCAGCTGCCCGGCTTTGCATCTTAGCTCTGCTGCTTCCTTGCTCTGTGATCTTGGAAGAATGACTTACCTCTCTGTGTCTCAGTTTTCTCATCTGTAAAGTGGGTATCACAAGACTCACCTTCTAGGGTGGTTGAGAGAATGAATGAGATTAGTAGTGCCTGGCACGTAATAAGTGCTCAGGAATTGTTTCTCACTTGAATTGTCTGCACATCTGTTCACGTGATCCAGTGCTTTCTGGCACCTCCCAGGCTTCTCTGGAGCGTGAGACTCTGTGCAGGGTCCCCAGGCCTGTGCCCCATTCCAGGCGATGTATCACCAGCCCCCTACACCTCAATGGAGCTACTGTCCTTCCAGCCTCACAAAGCTGCTGTGACGCCCGGACGCAAGGATGGATGTTGGAGGCTTTGACAGAGATGAAGTATTTTGGAGACTGGTTCTCCCCTGAGCTGCCAGAGTCCTGCTGGAAACATGAATCAAGTCTCTTCAGCCCCACTCCCGGGACCCTGCAAAGGTTCCTGCCTCACTGGAATAAAATCCCCACACCCCGCCAGGCCCTGCCCATTCCTTGGAACTCACTACCCCACATTGGTTTCCTCGCTGTTCTAGAATAGTCTGAGCGCATTCCTGCCCCAGGCCGCTTCCTCTGCTGGAGCAGTTCCCTCAGATATCCCTGCGGCTCTCTCCCTCCCTCCTTGCCTTGAAAGCTTTTCGGAAATGCCATCCCTGCCTCCAGGCCCTCCTGTTTAACAGGCGGCACTCCTGCCCTTCCACGCCCTCCCCGCTCTGTCATTCTTAACAGAACAGAACAGGACTGAACGGTCCACATCGCCCTTTGACACGTCGGATCTTGTGCTCCTTTTTGTTTATTCTCTGTCTCTCCCTAGAATATAAACAACATGAGGATAGGGACTCTGTTGTGCTCGTTGCTCTGTCTCACATCGAAAATAGTTCAGTCCCTTCCCTAGGCATGGTGGTGCATGTGTGTAGTTCTAGGTACTCTGGAGGCTGAGGTGGGAGGACCACTTGAGCCCAGGAGGTAGAGGCTGCAGTGAGTCGAGATCATGCCACTGTACTCCACCCTGGGTGACAGGGTGAGACATTGCCTTAAACAAAACAAAACAAAACAAAATAACATAAAAAAAAAAAATCCAGCCCCAAGCTCGCCTGCCCTCTGGACATGCAAGCAAACTGAAAGAAAGGTTCAGCTCAAGGTCACTGCTGTGCCAGCTGCAGAAGTGGGCTTAGACCTTCCTAAGGGCTGAGCCAGTGTTTTCCACTTCATCAGCTCACATGCTACGTTTGTAATTTTTGCCATAGCTGAGTATCCTTTGTATTATTTGTTTAATGCTTTAAAAATTGATTCACTTAGGCCGGGCGCGGTGGCTCACGCCTGTAATCCCAGCACTTTGGGAGGCTGAGGCGGGTGGATCACGAGGTCAGGAGATCGAGACCATCCTGGTCAACATGGTGAAACCCCGTCTCTACTAAAAATACAAAAAAAATCAGCTGGGCATGGTGGCGCGTGCCTGTAATCCCAGCTACTCAGGAGGCTGAGGCAGGAGAATTGCCTGAACGCAGGAGACGGAGGTTGCGGTGAGCCGAGATCACGCCATTGCACTCCAGCCTGGGTAACAAGAGTAAAACTCCGTCTCAAAAAAAAAAAAAAAAAAATTTGCTTCACTTAACAAAACTTGAATAAACTTATTTGAAAAGGGAAATTTGCATCATCATTGAAAGTAGAAAATGAATGCTGTAAATGGAAGGTCATCGTCAAAATAAGTGCAGTAGAAACCAAAGGGTGTTAACGCATTCTGTCTAGAAACTCTGAACTACTTGAGCCTCTGAGCCTGAGGCTGGTTACATCACACCTGCTCAGACCTTCCTTGGGCTAACTGGAACTATTGAAAAAGGAGCCAGTGTTCTCACCGTGTGATCCCGTGGTTTTTAATTTAAAATAATCTTTTTAATTAAAAATTAAAATCGTTACTCCTCTTCCTGCCTGCTCACAAAGTTTAGGCTGAGTCAGTCCATCTCAGGAGTTTTAAAGGCCACCCCTCTGTAGGTTGGCCATTCGCATGCAGGTGGCCTCTCGGAAGCAGTTAAACGAGAGGCTGCAGAGGCTCGACCCCAGCCCCTAATGGTCCCATCTGGAAGGAACTCTGGAGCTAGGATAGCTCTTTAAGAGTGTGCACAACTGCAGCAAGTGGGCGAGGCCTTTGTACCCTCATTGCCCAGTTACTGGGGGTGACCTGCCCCCATGAGCGGGTGTATGAACTCAGACAGGCGGCCCCCCTAGGCTGAAGGCAGTTCTAGGGGAGGGCCTCAGCTGAGGGCCATCGTCAGCCAGCACTCCCGGTTCCTGGGGTAAGGGGCGCCTCTGCCCTCCATGACAGGCATTTGAGGAGTGCACCGTGGTACCCACTGCAGCCCTAAAGGAAAGGGTGCCGGGTCTACTCTCCCTCCCAGGATTGTTTACTCCCTGCCTGGAAACATTTCCCCATGGCCATGGTGGCATCTGGGCTGGTGCGATGCTAATGGGGAACAGAGCGCTGCAGACAGCCTCTCCAGGAGAGGAAGGGGCCCTAGTCCACAGTCCAGCCCGCTAGTGCCACCTGACTGAACAGATGGGGGAACAGTGCCTCACCCCCTTACCCCAAAACCCAACCACTAACTACTGAGTTTATCATAATCTAGCACTGAGTGAACATTTTCTTTGTGCTGGATCCTGTTCTCTGTGCCTTACAGATATGCATTCATTAAAACTTCACAACAGCCTTTAAAGGTGGTTACTATCATTGTACCCATTTTACAGATGAGGAAACCAAGGCACAGAGATTAAGTTACAGTGCAAGCTTACAGAGCTAGGAAGCATCAGAGCCGGGATTTGAGCTGACGCATTCAGGCTGTAGAGCCTGTGCTTTTCACTGTCTTGTGTGATAAGGTCTCCTGAAATATACATGAAGCATCTCCTGTGTGCCAGGCACTGCACTAAACGCGGGGGATGCTGCAGTAAATAAGACAAACTTGCTCCCTGCTGCCATGTGTCTCATAGGTGGGAGAAATGGAGGGTGATTTAACAGATGAGGTCATTTCAGATGCCACTGTGGGTTGCGAAGAACATAAAATGCAGATGTGGTAAAGAGTGACTCTGCCTAAGGTCGCTTTCAATCAGGAGGTCAGGGCCAGGGCTGCTAGATTTAGCAAATGAAAACAAAAGATACCCCGGGAAATTTGAATTTCAGGTAAACGTCAAATAACTTTTTAGTGGAAGCATGTCTTATGCAATATTTGAGACATATTTATACTAAAACATTATTTATGCATCTGCAGTGAGCTTTCACCTGGGTATCCTGGGTTTTATTTTAAATCTGGCAACCCGAGGTTGGAACGGCCTCTCCGAGGGGATGAAATGGCGTGATCTTGGGGAGGGCGATCTGGACCAAGGGGAGAAAGAGCAGAGGCCCTGATGTGGGAGCAAACTTAGCTTGTTCGAGGGAAGAAGGGAGACCAGGTGGCTAGAGCAGAGTGAGCGATGGAGAGAGTTTGAGCGTGTCCTAGCAGGGGCAGGGCAGAGCCTGTAGGGCTTTGCGTGCCAAGGTGAGGACCATGGATCTTACTCTGAGTCAGTGGAAGCCATCGCAGGTTTTCAGCACAGGAGTGGTGTGGTCTGAGTTATGTTTTAACTTCCCTCTCCTCAAAGCTGTGTGGATGGGGAAATCAGTTGGGGAGACTTTTGAAAAACTGAGACCTGACTCTCCTGCTTGCCTCCCCACGGGAGGAGATGTCTGCTTGGGCCAGCTCCTTCCCTCTCATGGGTCTCAATCTTGCTGGCTGTGAAATGAGTGCTTTGGAGCTGATGGTCTCTGTGGAGCCACTGTCACCTGGGTATTGCGGATAGCAGTTGCCACTTCTCGCAATCCTTGAGCCCTTCCTGGAAGTGAGATCCCTTCCCCTGGCTCTCTCCAGCTGGCAACTGTCCCCTTCTCTTCCTTCTCACCCTAAACCCACAGCCACATGTTCCGCACCCACCGCATCTGTGTCTGCACAACTATTTGTCTGTTTTTCTCTGGAAAAGCAATCAAAGCCGCATGTGGGGCCCCAGGAGGAAATGGAACACTTGGACTCTGAGCACACAGGAGGAACGTTTCCGTATTTGCAGGGTCTCAGGCCTGAGATGCAGCTGGGGTCAGGCTGGATGCAAGGAAACAGGAGGAATTGAACTGAGCATGGTGCTGCAGAGGGGATGTTGTCATTTGCTAAATTGAACTTCTTCCAGCCCCAAGCCTTGGGCCCCTGCCCTTCCCACAGGCTGAAGGAAAGGATGACTGTGTCAGAGAAGGGGCTCAGGGGATGAGGAATGACAAACCTGTGGTGAGCTTGTTACTTACCCACCTCCTAAACCCATGGCAGACATTGCTAATCAATCACAGCATTCTGTCTGTGGGCTCCCCGTGGGGCCCCAGAATCATCCTCACCAGTGTTCCAGTTGGCACTACCCAGTGACTGGGGTAGGCGTGTGGGAAGAAACAGATTTGTCCCTGCTTTCTAGTCTAATCCCTTCTCTCCATCTCTGTGGAGATGGACAGAGAGACCCACCCTGTCACCTCACTAAGATTGCATCCATGTGTTTCATTTTCTCCCTTTCAGAGTGTTCATCTGTCAAAACCATCTTCCCTATATGTGACAGAAACACCAGTTCAGATAGGCTTAAGCAAATAAGGGACTTTACTGCTGCGTGTCAGTGAAATTGTTCAGGAGTGTAGGTTGGTTTCAGGTGTAGCTAGATCCAGGACTCCATACGATGATTTCAGGCCCAGGTCTTTCTCTGACCACAGGCCCTGCTTTTATCTGTGCAGTGCTAGTTTCACTCTTGGAGAATGGGAGGGGTTCATGGGGTGCATGCCTCAGATGGTGGCAGGGGTTCAACAGCAGCTCAAAAACAGCTTCTCTTCCTGGTGATTCCAGCACGAGTCCTTGTGGGCTCTTGAGGCCCAGCTTGGGTCACATGGCCACTGTTACTAGGATAGAGAACTCTGATTGGTTTGGCCTGGGTCATGTGCTCACTTCTGGTCCCTGGGGTGGGGTGGGACCAGCCTGGGAAAGAGCACAGAGCTGGTCTGAGGGGCCTCTAGTCTCTCTTGGCTCCTTCTGTTTTCTTGCTTTCCGTTCATGAAATAGTCACGATACCTGCTCTCTGCCTGTGGCTGCTGTCCCCACTGATACCACAGGCAGTGACCTCAACAGATGCAAACGCTGTCCCCATGGACCTCACACTCCAGGGAGGCTCGGAGGAGAAGGACAGTGCACAAATGAGAAGTAAAACATCTTGGAGTCAGGGCCCATCATAATTTTCAAAATCTGCCTGGCATCCTCCCAGTGCATTCCCCAAACCCGCGAGTCTACCTGCTGCCTTCCTCCTGACTCTGCCTGTCTTTTTTTTTTTTTTTTTGCTGTTAAAACCTTCCCACCTACTGCCTTACCCTGCCAGTTCAATGAAAAAATTAATGAATTTTCTGAAATAATCATGCCGTTGATAATAGCAGCAGCATCAATAAACAATAATGATGCTAGTTAATATTTAGTGAGCACGTACTATGCACTGTTGGAAGCACTTAATATAAATTCACAACGTCATTATGGTAATGATGCCATTGTTGTCTGCACTTTATAGATGAGAATGCAGAGGCCAAGAAGTGTTACTTGTCTTGACCAAGAGCTGGTGGCCAGCAGACTTGGGCTATGAACCTAGATGGTCTGGCTGCAGAACCTGTCCTTGGCACTTACAAGGTTGATGCTGATAGTGGTTGGTGAGAAGGGTCATGGGGGCTTTTCATGTCTCATCTCAGCATAGTATTCATGGTGGGGTTGGCCCAGGGAAAGGCCAGGCTCTTAGCCGCAGAGGGGCATTCTTTTAGCTCCTTACAGGAGGTTGGGACTACCTAATGCCATTCATGTGCCTGCATTCAGGGGCTGGCCCACCTGCTACAGCCCTGCAAGCCTTCTCTGTAGGAGCAGGTTCCCAGACACAGGCCAGTTCCTGTCGCCTACAGCAAGAAAGGTGTTCTCTTTCTGCCTCTTCCTCTTCCCTGCAGCCTGCATCACCACAGCCTGCTAGCCGAAACCCTGGTTCCAGATGTGTCCAGCAGCCCCCACTTACAAGGTTTTACCTATGGCTGGGTGATCCCCTGCAGACCAGACTTCTCCTCACCCAGATCCTTTAGCCTTGATGGTTCCTTAGGCTCATTTGAGACAAGTGGAAATAGAAAAAGGTCTGCTTGGGCAGTGAGTGGATACCGGGGGTCCCCTCTTCTTCCTTACTGTATGTGTGTGTTGGCATCTCAGTGGACTACAGATATTCGATGAGTAAGTTGTGGTTGTGACTCAGTGCATGTGTCCATATGCATGCTGATATTGGTGATGGTGTTTGGAGCACGTAGCTTGTGTGGTATAATGCTTGAGATTATTGGGTGGTTTCTTAGAGTATGCATCAAGATTGTTTGTCTTGTGGTATGTGTGTGTGTATGGGTGTGCACTTTGGGTAATTGTAACATGGTTTGTCTGATATTTTCCCCCATTGATCCATGTTTGTTGATTATGTTTGTAATTAATACTTGTAGGGTACTTTGAAGTATTGTATGATGCTTACTGTGTGCCAGACACCGTTCTACTCATTTTACATATATTATTATTTAATCCTCCTAAGTGTTGGAGGTCAGTTATGATGTCCATTTTGCAGTTGGGGAAACCAAGGCATAGGGAGGTGAAGCGCTTGCCCAGGGACACCCTCGACTTAGGGAGTGTGGAACTGGGTTTCTGGAGTCTCTCTGTGCCCTTCAGTATTC
The DNA here is from genome assembly GCF_009761245.1 of Sapajus apella. Lineage (NCBI taxonomy): Eukaryota > Metazoa > Chordata > Mammalia > Primates > Cebidae > Sapajus > Sapajus apella. The sequence goes on from NW_022437032.1 coordinate 7,103,365, forward strand.
TCGTGCAGTGCCCCTTGGATGCAGCTTAGTCTGGATTTGTGGCTTGAGATTTGTACCCTGAGTATTTGCCTCCCACTCCCATCCCTACCCTATTCCATGACCTTGAGCTGACATTGTCACTGGGGTTAAGGGAGTTTGAGTCCTGGTTCTGCCACTGCACTAGCGGTGAGACCCTGGGCAAGCCACTTTTCCTTGGTTTTGTCATGGGTATGTGAGTCTCTTACAGTAGTTACCATGTAAGGCTGTCACGAGGGGTGATTGAGTTCACCCACATTCCAGGAGAGCAGCTTGCAGCCTGTGCTGTGTGCTGGGTATGTATTCTATGTTGGCCATCAGCACTGACCGTGAAGACATTTTGTAGCTCTAGGTGTCTGCTCAGACTATGCACACATAGCCCCCAGAGGGAGCTGGGGTGGGCTGGGGATGCCTGTTAATTCTAAACCCATCCATCGTCCCTTCTCTTTGGTTTCCTATTTCCTGCAGCCTCCCATCGGAAAGCCATCTGGGGGCTTGTTTAGAAACAAGATGAGCTCCTTGCCTTGTGGACCCACCTCTTCCTTCCTTAGCTTGTTTGGTCTCTTGCACACCGCCACCCCTAGCCCAGGGTTGAGGCCTTGCAGCCCTTCCTCCTCCAGTGGCCTCACCCACAGCATCCTTGTTTAGGGTTTGGTGGGTTCTGTGAACCATTTGGAACCAAGAATGCTCAGTTAAGAGCCTCCTGATAGGAAGGCTCCTGTCTCTTCCAGTTCTGAAAACCCTGACTGATGGTTCTGGATCTGGTGACCCATAGGTGACCTTTAGGTTGAGTCCATCTCTGGCTCAGGAGTGTCTGGAGGTCAGCAGAGCTAGCCCTCAGCCATAACAACTCCGACTTAGGGACTTTTCTTAACTCTACCTTACAGATGAGGAAACCGAGGCACAGGGAAGTCAGGTAACCTGCCCAGGTTCACAGGAAATATAGAGCCATGGTGCAAGCCCAGGCCACTCTTCTTGAGTCTGTACTTTTGACCCCCAGGCCATGCTGCTTCCTGAAAGGTTATTCAAGCTCCTGGGTGCAGCCGTGGGGCATGAGTGGAGTCTGGGAGGCCGGTAGTGAGAGGAGCCGATTTACTCGAGATCCCTCCTGCCGTAGCCTCTCCCGATTTGGGGTAGTCCTTTCCCCCTAGCCTGCCAGCCCAACAGTTGGCACATCTCAGGGCGCCTGCCTCCTACTATGACCTGCCTTCCACAGATTCTGTCCTTGTCTTGCAGAAGGACAAGTTCTACGTGTATGAGGAGTATTGCAGCAACCATGAGAAGGCCCTGCGGCTGCTGGTGGAGCTGAACAAGATCCCCACTGTGCGTGCCTTCCTTTTGGTAAGTTGACCTGTCAGCCCTGGTGCTCCCTCACACTTGGTCTTGGCCTTGGGAATCTCTGGGTACAAGAGGACTTCCTGCTGCCTTGTGGTGCCAAATCCCTTCCTTGGCTGGGGTAATCTCCTCACTAAAGCAGGGATCGGCATGGCTTTTCCATAAAAGGCCAGCTGGGGAATATTTTTGGCTCTGATAGCTGAGCAGCTCTAGGATAGAGAGAACTTCCCTTTCCCCATAGTAACAGCAAAAATCCTAGGTCTGATACACATTGGCTCAAAACCCTACCCCTGAGCCAATTGCTGTAGATGGAGTAATTGGTGATGGTTTTACAATTGGTCACTTCTGGAGAAGGAGGGTGGGGTCAGATCTACCCATGCCACAGAGCCTAAGGGTGGAGTGGATCCCTGAGGCAGTTGGTTTGCATTTGTGGGAATGCAGCTAAGTTGGGAATGGATGTTGGTCAGGAAAACTGTAGACATCTATGATGGTCTTCCCTACATTTGTAGAGAGCCTCAATTATGTACCAAATGGATTCTCATTTGTGATCTCCTTTGAGCCTTTTAGACCACTATCTGTTGTGTATGTGTCAAGATAAACATTTGTCTGCGTTGCAGACATCTCAAAGAACAGTGGTTTAAACAAGATGGACACTTCTTTCTCTTTCTTGTTAACAATGTAGGTGTAGATAGTCGGGGGCTGGTATAGTGGTTCCAGTGTCAGGGGCCAAGGCCCTAGGGTATGGTGCTCATTGACCTGGTCTCAGATGACCTCTGACCACATCCTAATTCCAGGTGGCAGGTGGCGGGAGGGTGGGATGGAAAGCACACAGTTCTCCTTTCTAGGGCATAGCAGGAAGCTGCACACGTCTCCTCCCCTCACGTCTCACGTCCCATTAGCCAGCACTCAGTCACGTGGCCACACGTAGATGCAAGGAAGGCTGGGAAATGTGGACTTTATTCTGAGCAGCCATTTATTACTGTGGAAGAATACATTAGGGGACACTGCATAGTCTTTGTCACAGGTGATTTTGGTGACTTCAGAATATTAAGTGAGTTTCAAGGGGTCCATCCTTGAAAAGTGGTTATGCTTCTCCTGGGTTTCAGTCCCAGTCCTTCACCTCTGAATCCCCTCTCATTCAATCGTTGACATCTCCCCGTCCCCATACCGTTTATTTTCCCAATGGCACATACTGAATTCAGCACATGAAAGTAGAACAATTAACTGACACAGCAACGGAGTGTGACCCACCTTCTCAGAGTGCTAAACTACAAAATAATATTCCTCATTGTACTTCTCCTTCACACACAGTCTCCAACAAAGCACTTCCAGAATTTCCATTCCAAATGTATGTTTCCTTCACAAGTGAGTTCATGTTGGTTGGCCCGGCTCCAGGGAACATCTCAGGAAGGGCAAACTGGCGGACTGATTTACTGATTTCCATCTTTGTCCCAAGTGAATTAAGCTTTCAGGACTATTGCTTTTCATAGCTGATATCTGCATCTTCACATTTCTGTGTTTGCACTTATATTCATAAAATAGTCTGGGCAGAATGTAAAGATGAAGTCATGTTAGTGCCAGACCCCACACAGATAGGAATGGCCACATGTCTGCATTGACCTGTTGGCTTGCAGACAGCACCCCCCATTACAGTTCCTGCTGCCCAGGCACTGGGCACCCTGGCCGAGGGTCCCACCCTCTGAGGGTGTTCTCTCAGGTTCAGCTGGGTCCTGGGAAGCAGGAATATGCCAGGAAGGTATGGGCAGGGAGTGGGAAGGGAAGGGCTGACTTTCCTTTCTTTCCTTCCGTCCTCTCTCAAGCAGTCTTCCTGGTGGGTCAAACCGCCCTATTCCTAGCAGCAGCTGGGTGGGCTGGGCTGGGCAGGGGAGGATGCGTGGGGTGCCAGCACATGTGCCATCTGTCTCCCTCCTTGCTGGCATCTCCCAGCTTTTGGCCACCTGCAGAAGAACTGTTGTGAGTCTGTTATGGGACATTAAGGCTTTGGGAACAGACAGAATCTGGCTTTCCATCCATGTTGTGCTGGGCACCAGCTGAGTGATGGAGCAGTGACTTTATGTTTCTCTGCCTCAGTTTTCTTTTCTGTAAAATAGGAATGATTTATTCATTTACTCATCCAACAACTTCTTAGTAAGCACCTGCCATGTGGTAGGGATCATTCTAAGTCCTAAAGATCTGACAGTGAACAAGACAAGAGAAGTCCCTGTTCTCACAGAGGCCATTCTGGTTGGGGAAACTTCAGCGATGATGTGACACAAAGTTCTCCGGAGGATGTACAGTCAGGATGAGAGGATGTTTTGAGGGAGTTAGGGTGGTGGTTGTTATTTTAGATTGGTCTTTGGGAGAACTGCATCTTGGGTGACATGTAAACAGAGGTGTGGATGAAGTGGAGGAGAGCGAGAGAGGGGAGGGGGCCGTGTAACATTTCAGAGAGATAGAGAACCTGCGAGTGCAAAGGCCCTGAGGTAGGAGTGTGTCTGAGGAATTGCAGGGCCAAGGGTGACTAGAGTAAAGGCCGTAAGAGGAAAAGCAGGAGGAGATGAGGCTGGAGAGATGGAAAGGAGCCAGGTAACGAAGGAGCATGTAGTCAGTGGAAAGAGTCTGAAATTTTTTGTTCTGTTTTTTGTTTTTTTGAGACAGGGTCTTGCTGTGTTGCCCAGGTGGGAATGCAGTGGCACAATTGTGGCCCACTGCAGCCTTGACATCCTAGGCTCAAGCCATCCTCCCATCTTAGCCTCCTGAGAAGCTGAGACTATAGGTGTGCACTACCATGCCTAGCTAATTTTAAAAAAAATTTGTGGAGATGGGGTCTTGCTATGTTACCCAGGCTGGTCTTGAACTCCTGGGCCAAAGGAATCCTCCTGCTTTGGCCTCCCAAAGTGTTAGGAGTACAGGTGTGAGTCATTCTGCTTAGTCTAAGTATCAGATTTTCAAGAAGCTTTTGAATTAAAGTATAGCGTCCATGCAGGAATTGCACCCCAGGATGATGAATGCTCACAGACATCTACAGCATGGAATCACCAAGACCGAAGAACATTCCTGTCACTCCAGAAGCTTCCTTCTTTCCCCTTCCTAGTCATGGCCCCCAGGCCTCCAGAATCCCTCTGCTGACTTCTCTTACCGAAGCTTAGTTTTGCCTGTTCTAGCATCGTCTATGAATGGTATCGTTCAGGATGTGTGTGCGTGGGGCTGCCTTTGCGCAGCACGATGTCCGTGGGATTGCTCTGTGGGATCCCTTCACGTTGGAGCTCAGGGCATTGCGTTAGAGAATATTTCGTTTTATTCTGAGTGGGATGGAAGCCGTGGGAGGGTTTTGAGCAGAGGCATGACTGGATCTAATTTGCATGGTGAGAGGCCCCCCCGCCATAAGTGTCTGGGTAGAAGTATAGGTCTAGGGAGGGGCTTGTATGCATTTCCTAGGGGACCAGGACAATTGCCACAGATGGGGTTGCTTAAAACAGCAAAATTAATTCTCTCTCAGTTTTGGAGGCCATAAGTCCAAAATCAAGGTGATGGTGGCTGCTCCCTCCCGGGGCTCCAGGGAAGGATCCTGTCTTTCCTTTGGAAGCTTCCAGCAGCCTCCGGTGCTCCTTGGCTTGTGGCAGCATCACCCCAATCTCTGCCTCTGTCTTCATGTGGCCTTCTTTTGTGTCTTCCCTCCTCATGAGGACATGAGTCGTTGGATTTCGTCTTAACCAATTACTGTATTTCTGTAAAGACCCAATTTCCAAATAAGGTTACATTCTCAGGTTTTTTGGGGGCCTGGCGTTTTGGGGACCACTGTTCAACCAACTACAGGGCTACTGCAGCGTCCGGGCAGGAAGCGATGGTGTCTGAGAACAGGGTTGCTGGTCGTGGTGGGAGAAGTGGTTGGATTCACATAGAGCTTGAAGGCCTGAGTTGACACAATTGGTGATCAGCTGACTTCGGATATAAATGGTCACTGACGTTGGATATAAATGAACGAGAGGCGCCAAATATGACTTTAGGGTTTTGGGCCCAAGCAATGGGAAGAGTGGAGTTGCATTTTCCCAAGAGGGTGCAGGCTAGGGTAGAAGAGGGAAACAAACATTCCCTTTTGGATGCGTGAGGTTTAAATGCCTGCATTATGTCCAGGTGGGGTGATGGGTGGGCAGCAGAGACTCAAGTCTGGAGTTTAGGGAAGGGTGGACTGGAGAGATAAACCTGAGCATTTTCAGTATAAAGAAAGATGGTGTTTAAATCTAAGTCAGGGACGGGCGCGGTGGCTCACGCCTGGTAATCCCAGCACTGTGAAGGGCCGAGGCAGGCAGACCACCTGAGGTCAGGAGTTCAAGACCAGCCTGGCCAACATGGCGAAACCCCATCTCTACTAAAAATACAAAAATTAGCTGGGCATGGTGGCACATGCCTGTAATCCCAGCTACTAGGGAGACGGAGGCAGGAGAATCATTTGAACCTGGGAGGCGGAGGTTGCAGTGAGCCAAGATTGCACCACTGCACTCCAGCCTGGGTGACAAAATGAAATTCTGTCCAGGAAAAAAAAAAAAAAAAAAGTGCCAAGTCAGGGGGGGATCAGCGGGGCGGGGGGCGGGGGTGCAGCATGGACAGAAAGGCGGACTCAGGACAGCTTAGGAACGTGCCGCCATTAGGAGGTTGGGAAGACTGTGAGGTGGACGCCTCACCTGAATCACTTCTGTAAATTTCAAGCATTTAAGGACTTCTCAGAAGTTCTTTCCATAGTGCCTGAAATGTAATGAGAATAGTGAATGCTAGCTCTGTGTGTGTGCCTGTGCCTGTTTTTTTTTTTGTTTTTTAAGAAAATAAAGTGAAACAACAACCTAGTGTGTGTGTGGGAAAGTGTTATTGGTGGCTGTGAAAATCTTGTGAAAACTCCTTGATCCTGGACAAAATGGGTCCTTCTCCCTCCAAGCCCTGGGGGCTTCTAGAAAGCACCTTCCCCACCCCCCATGCTCCGTGCGCTCTGCCCAGAGCTGACATCACCAGGGCAGCTTGTGGCGAGCGCTGGCTCGTAGGACAAAGACCTGAGTGTGAGCAGCGTGGGGCCTGGCATCTCCCAGCTGCTGAAGCCTCAATCCCCCATCTGTGCCAGGGGTAGACACGGGTGGGGGCCATTCTGCTCAGCTAGAGCTGCGACCTGGGGTCCCTAGAATTCTGCTTCTCCAGGCAGAGCCTATTGTGATTCCCAAGAGGCAATGGAGATAGCTCTGAGACTTGGGCCAGCTCTTTGTGCCACAGTTTCCCCATGTGTGGTAGGGGGAGAGTGGTCCATGCTTACTTCTTTAGGCTTTCAGCATGAACTTTATGTGTATGTGAAGCATGAGGCCGAGTGCCTAGCATGTGGTGGGCATACGGTTTGTGTTCTTACAGTCTGATGTTCACTTGAATATAAGCAGGGAACTTGTCTTGTTTGACAGCCCCTCAGTGCTTGGAACTGTGCACAGCACACAGGACACAATGTGTATTTGTTGAATGAGTGAATACATGGTAGGATGGGAATCCCTTTTCCCAAGAGTCTGGATTCATTTCCAGTTTTGCAGGGTGGCGTTGAGGAGGAATGGCCGGATGTGTTAGTGGTTCATTCCTTCTTAGTTGGTGAGTTCATTCACTTATGCATGATGGGCACATAGTGAGCCTGAGGGACCCAGGACTGTGAGGGGCATGGCACGGAAACACACGGAATTCATGGTTCCTGCCAAACAAAAATAGGTTCTTTAGTTGGAGCCCCTCTGAAGGAGAGGACAGTGCCTGGAATGTGATTGAGAGCCACGTGGAACAAATGGCCACCTATGGAGGCTCCAGGAGGAAGAAGTCTTGAGAATTGAGAGCAGGATGGGTGGCTGGGCTGGTCTTGGTGCATGAGTGGGCTTGGGTAAGGGCACACTGGCATCATGGTTTCAATTCCAGACTGTGTCAACCTGCCTGGCTCTAGGTCCCAGCTCTGTGGCTTACTTTTCTGGGGTGGTCTTGGAGTAAAAGACAAAACCTCTCCAACCCCAGGAGTCTGAGTTCTGAGAGGAGAATAATAATAGTTTTCAGTCAACAGTGTGGCTGGTGGCCAGGAGCCCCAGGGGCCTCTGGACGTATGACTAGCTCTTGGTTATTGTTAGCAGTGGATGATGGCAGTGTTATCGTTTTAATTATTATTGGGGAAGAGAATACGTTCCAGACAAGGGGCATGGAATGAGCCGAGAGAGGCAAGGGGGCTGCAGGGCGGAAGTATTGACATGGAGGACGCTGAGTTGATTCATGTGGACAGGAGCTTGGGGGTAAGCCTGAGAGTTAGGGTAATGGTATTTCATTCCTAAGAGAGCTGCACTTTTTAACTCTGCAAGCCAAAACTCTGCTGCCTATGACGGCACTTGCGTACGCTCTCCCCAGGAAAAGAACTAGGACATCTTCAGTAACAGCTGAAGATGTCCTAGTTCACTTTCCAACCCCTAACTCTCCCTCTACAGAGGGAGCCCTCACTGGAATTGGGTGCATTCCTTTTCCATGCATGTCTTTATATTTCACTACATACATGCTCTCCATAAACAGTGCCTAGTTTTTTTTTTTTTTTTTTTTTTTGGGTGATAGAGTCTCTCTCTGTTTTCCAGGCTGGAGTGCAGTGGCACAATCTCGGCTCGCTGCAACCTCTGCCTCCTAGGTTCAAGCAATTCTCCTGCGTCAACCTCCTGAGTAGCTGGGATTACAGGTGCACGCCGCCACGCCTGGCTAATTTTTGTATTTTTAGTAGAGATGGGGTTTCACCATGTTGGTTAGGCTGGTCTCGAACTTCTGACCTCATGATCCGCCCACCTTGGCCACCCAAAGTGCTGGGATTACAGGTGTGAGCCACCGCGCCCATCTAACAGCATCTAGTTTTATGTTCTGTGTCTTTAAACGATTTCTATAAATGGTTTAATACCCTCCTTATCCTTCTTTCTTTTGCACAAGAGTATATTTTTGGGGTTCACCCATGTTGCTCCACGTGGCACTGGTTATCTAATTTTCACTGCTGCGTAGCTAGCTACCACTGTATCAATCCGCTTCAAACAGACTGAAACAAAAATAGAGACGTTTCCATTCTCAGGTGCCATTACCCTAAGCCCACCCATGCACCAAGGCCAGCCCAGCCACCCAACCTGCTCGCAGTTCCCAAGACTCCTGAGCTCTTCCTGGAGCCTCCATTGGTGGCCATTTGTTTCACGTGGCTCTCAATCACATTCCAGGCACTGTCCTCTCCTTCAGAGGGGCTCCAACTGAAGAACCCATTTTAGTTTGGCAGGAACCATGAGTTCCACATGTTTCCCTGCCATGCCTCTCACAATCCTGGATCCCTTGGGCTCACTGTGTGCCCATCATGCATAAGTGAACGATCTCACCAACTAACTGCCTTGTGTTTTGAGTCTCCTGGTGTGTATATGTGAAAGCTTCTCTAGACCAGAAATTGGCGAATTTTTCTGTAAAAGGCCAGATGGTGAATATTTTAGGTGGTGCTGCTATATGGCCTTTTTTGTAACAACTCAGCTCTGCCGTTGTAGCTTGTAGGGGGCCACAGACAGTGTAATGGATGTGGCTGTGTTTCTAATAAAACTTTACCAAAACGGGAAGTAGGCAAGATTTGGCCCGCTGGGCTTTGTGCTGGTTGTGGATGATGTACATTTTCACTTCTCTTAGGGGTTGCTAAATCACTGCCCAAGTGATGCTTGTAGCTGTGCTCTGAGAGTGCTTCCCATGCTTGAGGGTGGCCATGTCCCTGTGCTGTCCTTGGTGGATTTAATGAAGGTCTCCTGTCCCTTTGCAGAGCTGCATGCTTCTGGGAGGCCGGAAGACCACGGACATCCCTTTGGAGGGTTACCTATTGTCTCCGATCCAGAGGATCTGCAAGTACCCGCTCCTCCTTAAGGTGAGACTATCCCACATTTGAAGTGACAGAAAACCCATTGGTTTCAGCAGAAAATAAAATCTGTTAGTTCAAGTATCTGAGAAGTCTGGCAGCAGTGTCAGCTTTAGGCTGGGCTGGATTTAAACCAGGACCTTTCCTCTTTCTCTCTTGTTCACTCTGCTTTCCACTGTTCAGGCTTATTTTCAGTGTGGCAGCAGGTGGCTGTGGTTCTCCTGGCCTCACAACCTCTCAAGTTTAAGGTCAGCGGGAAAGAGAACCGCTCTACTAAGGATTCATCCTGGCTTTGGCCATCTGCGGCCAGGGGAAGGTCATATGCCAGTTGGTTTGAGCCTGAGTCATGTGCTCTGACCCAGACCAATTACATGAAGCCTTTGCATGTACCAATCCTCCAGTCAACATAGACCCACACTTTACCTCTGAACCAATCACCTGTGCTTTACCCCGAACCAGTCACTATTGCTGTGCTCTGATCAGCTGAGACATGGTCCCACACTCCACTCTGATCCAATGACAGTGAGTAGGGCAGTGTTGTGTTGTGACTGGCTGATACCTGTGTCAGGTGCTCCACTCCTGAACCAATCATTCTGAGTAAGGGAATTCTAATTGGCTCAGACTTGGGTCATGTGCTCCAACCTTGAACCAATCACTGGGTCCCACAGGCCATGAGTGAGGACAGATGAACCCCACCTGACCAAAGTCTGAGCTGTTTGTGGAAGGCAGAGTGAGGGCAGGCATAGGCACTAGCTGGGCAAACACAGCCATCTATACACCTGCTGTTTCCTTCCCTGCTGCCAGCCCTGGCTTCTTCTTGGATGGGCCAACCAGGGAAGATTTGCTGCTTGTGTGGGGATGGAGAAGGCTTGATTCTAGGCTTCAGGCTAGCTGCTGGACAGATCCTGAGCCTTGGGGTTGGCTCTCCACCTTCCACTGCTCTCAGCCCAGGGTGTCAACCCTTGGAAATGGTTGAACAAAATGGCTGTTGGCTGGAGCCTGTCCTGGCTCTGTCCTGAAGGCAGCTGTGTTCCGGGTTCCCTGCAGGGCGGGGCGGGGGTGGTGGGGGAGCGGTTAATTTGGCTGGTGGGGCCTCATTCGTGCACCTGCTTACAGGGGCCTGTATATTTTTGCTTCATGAACTGGATGGAAAGGGAGAGGGAAAGGGCACCAGGACATTCTTTATCTTGGTTTTCTGCTGGAGAAAGCGGGTGATGCTGGAACCTCTGAGCTGGGCCAGACCCTGGGACCATCAACTCTGCCCACGAACACAGGCCTTTGCTGTGCGCAGCTGTGGGGGTGGGACCCAGCTCTCCTATGCCTCCTCTGCCCCGCTGCTGCTGTTGATCTCCCTCAGCAATCTCGAAAGGAACTTCAGTGCTTGTTCTTACCATGGCTTTGATCCCAAAACAGGTCTTGGAAATGCTGTAGTTCAGGTCGTCACCTGGGTGTGGAAGAAGCTTTGGGTGAAACTTGCAAACTGGTAGCCTGTGGACCACATCGGGCCTGCAGATGTGCTTCGTTTCATCTGTGTGGTGTGTCTTTCAAACTTGAGTTAGTTGCCAGCATCCAGAGGAGGTGTACTGTAGTGGTTAGACATGGGATTGGCAAAACTGTGACCTTGGGCCAAATACAGCCCATGGTCTGTTTTTGTACAGCCTATGAGCTAAGAATGGTGTTTATGCTTTTTTAAAAAGGATTGTTCAAACAAACAAAACCCCAGAAGAATATGTAGCAGAGTGGACGTGGCCTAAAATATTTACCGTCTGGCCCTTTATAGCAAAAACGTGCTGACTCCTGGGTGAGAGCCAGGCGTTGCAGCCATAAGCAGTTTGGGCTTGAATTTCTCTGTCATTTATGGGCTGTGTGACCTTGGGCAAGTCACTGTACTTCCCTGTGCCTCAGTTTCTCATTGAAGCATAGGCTTCCTGTTAATGGTATTTATGGGGTTGTTATGATGAGTAAGCATGGACTTAGTCCTAACAGTGACTCAACAAGGTAGGCACTGTGATTAGCCCCATTTTGGAGATGGGGCAACTGAGGCACAGAGAAAAGAACACACAGTAGATAAGCAGTAGAACCACCGTTAGAACCTGGGCACTCTGGTTCCAGAGGTCCACCCCTAACCACGTGGCTGTGCTGCCTGTTGAGAAGCATTTTGGGGAGTCAAACTGCCAGTGCTTGGGTATCAGCGACGCTGCCCTTCTCAGTTCCCTAAGTGGGGTCTAAGAGGTCGGTGGCCCTGTGTTTTGTGGCTGGTCTGCTTCTCCTCTGGGTTTCAAAACCTTGAACATCTGACCCATAAGAAAAACCAGCAGCCATAGCCCAGAGCTGAACTGAGGTTTAATTTCTAGATCTTTCGTAAGTCCGGGTTCCAGCAGGCACTTGTAGCTGCAGCTTCCGTGACATGTTTTAACAGACAGTGGGGCTGGAAGGTGTGTATGGTGGACTCAGCTTGACATGAGGTCCAGGCATTTCTGAGGCCTGTTCCCATTTCCACAGGGGCCAGAGTTTGGTCTGGTGGGATTCTTGGGTTCTGGATTCCCAGGAGAACAGAACCGCCCAACAACCCATGGAGGAAATGGCCTGTAGAAAATGGCGATGGGGTGGCCACGGTCACTCCCCTGACCAGGCGGCTGTTGATACTGCCCACTTGCGCTCTAGCTGTGTTTATTGGGTAGGAGATTGGGGAGGCTTTTCGGGAGAGAGCAAGCTGGGCCTTAGACTCTGGTGGGCCATGCCTTGCTCCCTGCCTGACACATCTGCTCAGTGTGCCCGGCCTTTGGCACCCAGAGCAGGAACATTTGCATCAGCAAACACCCAGCCTGAGGGGAACTCTGCCCCCCACCTCCGGAGTGCCTCCATTCTGTCACATTTTCCAGTGGATTTTCAAAGATGATCCCATGAACTTGAAGCAGCTGAGCTCAAACCCCCAGCCCACCCCCTCTGGCCCCTCCAGATTCAGACGCCCTTGCAAGGGTCCCTGCCGCCCTCTGAGCTCCCTTGTTTGAGCTGAACTCCCACTCGGCGTGGGCACACAAGGTCAAGGAGCCTGGGTAGGAAGAGGGAAGAGGCGAGAATGAAAGCCTTTTTGGGAACAGCCCCCAAAAGCTGAACTTGAACATTGCCTAAGAATAGCCAGAACAGCCTATCTCGACCCTTTGACCCAGGCCTGGGATAGACATTTGGCATTTCAGACTTTGTTGAGTTTTCCATTCACGTTGCCAGGGAAATGGTTCAGGTTGAGGGGGATGCCCCTGGTGCACAGCTGGCAAGTGCCTGGCGGGGGACCTGACTGTCACTAATCCTCTCAGTTTTTCCTGGTGATGCACACATCTGTGTCCCTGCTTGCTCTCCATAGCCGTGAACAGGACAGACCCAGGCTCTCCCGCTTAGAGCATCCAGTCTTGGGCTGGGCCCCATGGGGGCTTGGTGTGTGCAGTGGGGGACCATCCTGGGGCTGACTGCAGGGGACACACCCTGTCTCGGGGCAGCTGCCACCTTTGCCCCCAGCTCTCTAGCCACTTGATCTTGGTCTCCTCTGCTGCTTCCTCATCTCCGGGACCTCTGAGGAAAGATGGGCCCTGGGCTTAGTCCTTCGGTCTTTTCTTCATCTAGACTTGTTCCTGTGGTGGCCTCATCCACTCTGTGGCCCTTTGTAAAAACAAAATATACTCTGGCTGGGTGTGGTGGCTCACGCCTTTAATCCAAGCACTTC
>NW_022437032.1:7116432-7158290 GCF_009761245.1 Sapajus apella
GATACTCAAGGGTTGTGCAACCATTGCCACAATAATTTTAGAACATTTTTGTCACCCACCAAAGAAACCCCAGACCCATAAACACTCATTTCCCATCTGCTCCAGCTCCCGCCCCCAAAGACCACTGGTCTACTTTCTGCCTCCATCAGTTCGCCTATTCTGGAGATTTCCTACAAGTGGAATCACACAGGGCTTGTCTTTCGTGCCCGGCTTGCTTCACTTAGGCTCATGTCCTCCAGGCTCGTCCACGTTGGAGTGTGTGTCGTTGCCTCCTTCCTTTTTGTGGCTGAATCATCTTCCGTTGTGGGCTGCACCACGTTGTGTTTATCCACTCATTAGCTGATGGACATTTGGGCCGTTTCCACTGTCTGGCTATTGTGAGTCATGTTGCTCTGAAGGTCCATGTACAGGATTTGTGTGGACATTCCCATGGCCTTAAACTCCGTCTCCACGCAGATGACTTCAGCCGGGACCTCTCCCCTAGACCCTGGACTTGTCTTCCAGCCCGTTCAGCTTCTGCATTTGAGGGTCCGCCAGGCATCTCTTACAGAGCATGCTCAAAACCAGATGCCAGGTTCACGCCTTTCGCCAGACTTCCCACCAGCCCCTCCATCCCTGTCTCAGCAGACGGCCCTCCGTCCTTCTGGTTGCTCAGGCCAAACCTTGGGGTTATGTTTGGTGCTCCTCCTTCCCCACCGCACATGTCTTGCCATGAGGAGGTCTTGTTGGCTCTGCTCTCAGACCCTGTCCAGAGTCCAGCTGCCTCCTAACACCTCCACTCCCTGTGTGCTGGGCCACTGCCATGGCCCCAGCGGGCCTCTCTGCCTCTGCCCTTGTCCTCCGCAGGCTGCTCTCAGCTCGGCAGCTAAACTGAAGTCAGTTCATGTCACTTCTTCCCGGACAACCAAGATCTTTGCCATTGCCACCTGCAAGGTCCTACCCGATCTCACCTATGTTCCCATCCAACCTTGTCTTCTTCTCTGCTGGGCCAGGCATGCTTCCTGAAGTTCTGCGAACAGAACAAGCAGCTTTCTGCCTCAGGGCCTTTGCACCTGCTCTGTCTTCTGCTGGGACATTTTATCCCACTTCTACTGAGGCTCACTTATCATCTTTGTCTGGCCTCTGCTGCTTGAGTGCCCCGTCTGAGGCCTTTTCTGGCCACCTCTGTGATAGAGGAGCTGCCTCTGCCGCTCTCTGTCCCCTTTACCTTGCTTTTATGTTTCTTCATAGCACTGTTCACTGGCTCCCGTTCTGTCCTGGGACGCTTGGTGTCCTGATTGATTTTGGGACGTCAGTTCCCCAAGGGCAGGGATTTAGGCCTGTTTTCCCAGTGCCTGGAACGGTGCCTGCACAGAGTAGATGCCCCAGTTACTTATTAAATGAGTGTGGAAAGGCCACCTCCGTCTTGCCAACTGTTTGTGAATCTGGAAATTGGGACTTTTATGTGAAAGTTACTAATGTCCAGGTATTAGCTTGATTCAGAACTTGTTAAATATTGTGGGTCTCAGCAGGGCACGTCCTGGGACCTGTTTGGAACAGCTGCTCTAGTGGGGTTGTATCCAGGGATGTTTTTTGCAGAATGGCTGCTTGGGATACAGCCTTGGAACTGTGCACGGCCTCTGGTGTCTCCTGCACCTCCCACGTCTGTCTGTGGGTGATGCAGCTGTTACCCAAGCACAGCACGAGGACCTTGTCACTTGGCTGTTACCTCTGTCTACTTGACTGGGAAGAATGTGGCTGATACTGAGGTCAGCGCTTCTGGGATGGACTGAGTGAGGTCCATTGCCAGGGAGGTGTTGACCTTAATTCTTGGTGAAGGGGGACAGCTGGGAGTGATGTGTTTCCTGGAGCGTGGATGTATACTACTCATAGCTTTCCAAAGGATTTTAGGTGGCATATGAGCAGACTTTATGTGGGATGGGTGGAGGGGGGAGGGGAGAAGCCAACATTAAAAACAGTGACTCACACAGTATAGAATACTACTGTCTTAGGAAACCCCTTTCCATCTTCCTAGTGTCCTCCAAGAGAGAGCCACAGTTGGTGCTGCAGTGTTTAGGGTTCTTGAAGCCATTCATTCATTCACCGCCTGTTTATTGAGCGACTATTAAGTGTCAGGCACTGCTTGAGGTGCTAGAGGTACAAAGTGAACCAAAAAAGCTTAAACCCATGCCCCCTTGGAACTGACATTCTTCTTGGGGGAGATGAATGAGTAAGAAATGTGTATGCTTGTTTAGAAGGAATATTTGGGCGCTGTGGAAAAAATATATGTCAGGCTCAGAGGATCAGTAAGGACCAGGAGTCACTCGGGGTTGCAGTTTTAGATAATGTGGTCAGCGAAGGCTGGACTGAGAAGGAAACATTTGAGCAAAGATCTGAAAGAGGTGAAGGAGGGAGTCAAGAGGGTACCTCGGGGAAAATTGTTTCAGAGAGAACAACCAGTGCGAAGGCCCTGGGCACGACTCCTCCTGACTGTCTGGGGAACAGTGAAGGCCAGAGTGGCTGGGGAGGAGAGGATAGGGTGAGAGCAAGGGAGTAAGGTCAGAGAGGTAATGGAGCCAGGTCAGGTACGACCTTGTGGACCATTGTGGGGTCTTAATTTTCCATCTGAGTGAGGTGGAAACCACAGGAAGGTTTTGAACATGGGAGGAACAGGATCTGCCTTAGTTCTAATGGGATCCCTCTGGCTGTGTGTGGAGGATGGACCGTGGGGTGGTTACAGTGGAGTCAGGGAGTGCTTGACTTCAGTGGTTTGGGTAGGAGATATCTGGAGCTGGTGGTGGCAGCGGAGGTGGGTGCATTTCATGAGAGTTGCCTTTTCACATCCTTTGCCCATTTTCTATTGGACAGTTGTTCTTTTGATTTCCCAGAGTCCTTCTGTTTATTCGGGATACTTTGGGTTCTCTCTTTGGAGTTTTCATCCGACTGATGCTATGCAGTGAGCTCCCCATCTGCTGGGGATCGGGCATTGTCACATCTTGCTGGGAAAGCACAGGAAGTCAGAGATCTCTTCACTATAGCCCCCTCTGCCCTGACTCCATCCTCCCCCAACCACAGTGCCCACCCCTTCATCCTGTCTCTGGGGCCGAGCACCGACACCTCGCCCACAGCTGCCCCAGAGCCTCAACCTGTACCAGCCTCTGCTCAGACTCTTTCCTGTGTGGTGAGCACTAACCTCGGGACACCCCTTGTTGGGGTTGGGGGGGGGGTCCTGCTGTCACCTCTTCCTTTCAAAGCCATGCTCAGATGCCCCATCTTCAAAGGGGCCTTCCCAGGTCACCCTTTGTGGGGTCCAGCCTGCATTCTACTTTCCCCTACACTGTGTGTGGTTAAGAGTGAATTCAGAAATCCAACTCCACCTCTCCTTAGCTGTGTGACCAAGGGCAAGTTGCCGAACTTCTCTGTGTCTCCATTTTCCCATCTGTAAAATGGGCGTGATAGTTACCTCCCAGGCTTGCTGTGAAGATCAGAGGAGACAGTGCATGAGAAGCCTCAGGAAATCATTTTGCATGTTACTGAGTAAATGGTCATGCTTGTGAGATGTCAGCGACTCGAATACTGTACTGATTTTTATGTTTATCAGTCCTAGCTCCTGCCCTTAGTAGCATTGCCTCTTTGAAATCTGACTTAAACTCTGTGTGCCTCAGTTTTCTCCTGTGAAATAGTTCCCTGGTTATTGGTGCTTACCAAGATGAAATGAAAAATACCTGTAAAATGCTTAGAAGTGCTTAATATTAGCTATTTTTATTTTCTTAGCGTCTGTGTTTTCCAGTATTAACTACATTAAGTTTCTTTTGACTGGTGTTTTCCCGAAATAACTTGTTTCTCCTTTTGTGGTTGACCTGTCTGATGCCTTAGACTTTAGGTGTTTTTTTTGTTAACTCCATGGAGTTCAATTTAAAATCCGATCTGATAATATCTTCTGACAGGAGAGTTTAGTCCACTTATATTTATTGTTGATATATTTGAACTTGGCTCTACCATCTTTCTTTTGGCTTTCTATTGATCCTCTTTTTCTTGATGTTTTTGTCTCTTTCCGTGTTTTATTTTGGAGCTTTAGTTTTTTTACGACTTAGTTGCTCTTTTTCCTTTATTCCTTTTATTTTTAAAAATTTTTGCTTCCACTAAAGTGGAATTTAAAACTATCATCACCACCGCCATTACCACCACCACCAGTCACTACCATCTCTCGCAGTTTTTTTTTTTTTGGAAACAGAGTCTTGTTTTGTCACCAGGCGCCAGGCTGGAGTGCAGTGACGCAATCTCGGCTCACCGCAATCTCTGCCTTCTGAGTTCAAGCAATTCTCCTGCCTCAGCCCCCCAAGTAGCTGGGATTACAGGCGCGCACCACCACGTCCAGCTAATTTTTGTATTTTTTAGTAGAGATGGAGTTTCACCATGTTGGCCAGGATGGTCTCCATCTCTTGACCTCGTGATCCGCCCGCCTTAGCCCGTCTCTCGCAGTTTTACCCTCTTCTCTAGAGAAATGCCTGTGCAGAGCCTGGAGGTGGGGCAAGAGGTGTGGGACTGCACGGTGAGCCGTGCTGGGGCCTCTTTGAAAGGTTGGACATAGAGCCCCTGCGTGTCAGAACCTGGAGGGTCAGTACAGACCTACCAACCTAGGGTCACAAACACAGACACCTGCAGGGCAGGTGCAGGAAATGAGTAGCTGGGTTGTAACTTAGCAAGGTGGATGAGAACCGTGGCAGACTAGAGAGCACGCGTCCCTTGTAAGGGTGCAGCCACCACTTGACCAAGCCAACTGTTACAATGCAAGCCCAGGGTGTCCAGAGCTTCTGCTTTGCTGACAGAGGTTGGCGATAACATTGAGCTTAGTCTGATCACTACGTTGCATAGCCAGGAGGCATAGGCACAGAAAGGGGAGGCAACTCGTCCAAGGTCACACAGCACATCCTCATCAAAGCCAGAACATGCACTTCCTGATAGGAGCCCTCTTCCTGCTCTACCCACTTTACCTCTCTGAGTAGAAGAAAGGCATTTTTAAAACCCACGAGGATTATTGCTTTTCTCCTACTAATTCCTAATTGGTGGGACTACAGTTTTCCTAGACATGCAGCAGAGGCTGAAATTGTTAAACCTGAAAATATATTTGCGTGAAATCTGCATGTGATTTGCATGCATGGAGGGTGTTTGTGGGTTTTTTGCTATGCTGGGCAGCTTTTCACTTCTGGGTTTTCTTGGACTTCCAGATGTTTTTCGCTTCTTGTTTTCTTTTCCTTTTTTTCTTTTAAGTGGTGGTGAGTGTCCTTAGCACCTCTTCATTTGCATTCTGTTGTCACCCTATGTATGGCCGCAAGGGACTTTAGCACTGTGGGTACAGGAGCATGCCAGGGGCACAGGAGCACTGTGGGCACAGGAGCATGCCAGGCTTCCTGAGCTTAGGTGTTGGAGCCTTTGGCAGGCCTGTGTGAGTGGCGGCAAGTCACTGAGTGCAGGATCAGCCCCTTCCTGGAGTTGGCCGAGGTGTCCCCAGAAAGTGGTTGTTGTCCTGCTTGACCCAGACCCTGTTGGTGACACTACCCCCTCTCTCCATGGGACGCCTGTTTCTCTTAGTGGAGAGGACAGTGTGGTTTTCCAACCCCCATGTCTCTTTCTAAGCCCTCACCAACCCCAGGTCACAGGGAATGGTGGGTATTGTCACATCTTCCAGTGACAGTCGTAGCTTTGTTTTCACACTGTGCGTTTATGGATTCTTCTAACGATTTCGCTTGCCAGTGACTGAAAACCTATTTGATTGTTTTTATGACCTTGTTAATTAAACTTGCTTTTAAAAAAAGAATAGAAAACAGAAAAGACTGAAGGTAGGTCTGACTTCAGGCATAGCTGCATCCAGGGCTCAGGTGATGCCCTCCTAACTCTGTCTCTCCACATCCTGCTCTGTTTCTCTCAGTGCCAGCCTTGTGCTCAGGAGGCTGCTTTCTCATGGTGGCATCATTGGTCACCAGCAGCCTCAGGCCTGTGTGTGACCAGCACAGCCACCCAGGGAGAGGGGAGCATACCTTTCCTGGCATTCACACAGGAAGTCCCAGTCCGTGGCCTACTGGCTCAGCATGGGTCCCACACTCTCCTTGTGGGGCTGGGAGGATGGATGGTCAGGCTTTAGTCACATATCCACACTGGGAGCTGGCTGGGACGGCCTTTCCTGGACTCTGTGGCCCAAGAGAGGAGCAGGTGGAAGCAGGAGGCCTCTGCAGCTCGTTCTCTTTTCTCCCTGCCACCATCTCTTCCTCTGAGCCCTTTGTTCTTCCCCCAGTCCTCTCCTGGGCCTCAGGCGAGGCTGAGTAAGCCAGGAGGACCTGGCCCCACCACGTTCATTTGTTGCCCTGGAGTTTGAGGCCCTGCGCCTCAGGCTGCCTCTTACGGCCCTGCTGGGGGCAGGGTACACACTTTTGGGGACATGAAGGCACTGCTCAGAGCAGGCACCTGTGGGCATCCTTTGAGTAATGTGATTGCAGGGACAAGAGGGAGGTGGGGCATCTCACGGAAGCCCGGGCTCCTCCGTGCCGACATCCTCTCTTCTAGGAAGGCTTTGCCTGGGGCCCCACTCGTGAAACCACACGGGGCTGGGCGGCGGATGCTGGGGAAGGCCACCCAGCCTGGCTCCTGAAGGGCCTTCCACTGCTGGTTCACAGGGTGGCCCTCGCACACCCCTCCCTTCCCTGCTCTCAAGTTTTCTAAAGGATCCCCAGGGCCTGCCCTGCTCAGACATTGCGTGTTCTAAGAGTCTGATTTGGGGGTGTTCATTTCCAGCTATAACTATTTCTAGACGGGCCTGTAGATGTGGTTGGCATCTGCCAAGCTCCACTTTCTGTCTCTGTGGCCTTGGGAAGAGGCTTTTAACTGCTCTGTGCCTCAGTTTCCTCATATATAGAGTGGGGATGATAATAGTACCTACCTCACTGGAATGATTCGACGATGAAATGACTTAATGCGCTTGAGTTTAGAGCAGTGCTTGGTGCACAGAAAGTACTGAATAGATGCTAGCTATTATGATGAACATGACTTCTACTTTTACTGTTATTCCTGCTATACAGAAGTAATAAGAAATAGCCACTATTACTACAGAAATAATGATGATGATGGTAAATATTGTGTCCTTACTGGGTACCAAGACTTTTACATTCATCACTCCATTGGATCCTTGCATTAGCCTTAGGAGGTGACTCCTCCCCTCTTTCATAGATGTGTAAACTTGGCTTTAGAGAGGTGAGGTCACTGTATAAGGTCACACAGCTGAGAAGTGGTGGAGGCGTGGCAGAGACCATGCCTGCCTTCTCCTAAGACCCAGTCTCTTGACCACAGGGCTTCCTAGTTTCATGATCTGAGACTGGGTTTGAGCTAGAATAAGGCATTAGTGGGCCTGAATCTATCATTGATGCCTCTAGTGATAGGGAACTCACTACCTTACAAGGTAGCTCCCTCTCTTGTGAGAAAGCTCCAAATGGTGTAAGAATGGATTAATTCAATCAAATGGCGGTCACCTGCATTGATCTCATTGGACTCCTTGAGGTCCTACAGATCCGCTGGGCTTCTTCATCATGTAGTGCACCCAAGATGCTTAGCAAGCACCTCTTGGGTTCCTTCCAGAAACACTCTTCTCTGGGCCAAGCCCTGTAAGGTCATGTATCTGTTTCACTTTGGATATGAATTCCAGGGTTTTTAGTACAATATGTCTCCTTTGAACCTGACTCTCTTCTAACTTATTAGGACAGTCTGTTCAGTTCTGAATTGGGGAGGAGCCTCCTCATCTCCCTCCTTTTGCAGGTGAGACTTTTGTTAGTGTCGCTTAAGCTCTCATTAACTTTGAAGATACCCACATTTTATGCCTGTCTGAGACTAACCGGGACATCTTTGAGATTCCAAATCTGTGCACTCTCTCTGACTTTGTGAAGCAGTAGGAACTTTTTCGAAGAAGAGATGGAAAAACTAGCCCAAGCTGACTTATACAGCATATATATGTAAAAAATAAATAGGCTTACATAACTGAAAAGCCATGGATAGATGGCTTCAGGTATGGCTGGATCATGGTGTTGCAAGGGAATTGCCAAACTATTTTCCTAAGCTGCTGCACCATTTTCTATTTTTACCAGCAATGTAGGAGTGTTCTAATTTCTTCATATCGCCACCAACCCTTGTTACTCATTTTTTGGATTATAGCTATTTCACTAGATGTGAAGTGGTATCTCATTTTGGTTTTGTTTTGCATTTTCCCAAATGATGTTGAACATCTTTCCGTCTGCTTATCAGACTTTTGTATATCTTCTTTGGAGAAATGTCTGTTCAAGTCTTATGCCTGTTTTTTAATGCTGTTATTCATCTTTTTGTGGTTAAGTTGTAAAGGTTCTTTATGTATTCTGGGTACAAGTTCCTCATCAAACGTATAATTGATACTATTTTTCTACATTATGCAAACTGTCTTTTCCCTTCCTTTTTAATTTTATTTATTTTCCCTTTCTTGATAGTGTCATTTGAAGTACAGAAGTTTCAAATTGTGATGGAATTCACTTTATTATTATTATTTTTTAGTTGCTTGTGCATTTGGTCGTAGCTAAGAGCACTTTTCTTAACCTAAGGCCACAAGGAGTTACTCTGTTTTCTCTGACAGTTTGATAGCTTCAGCTTTTACATTTAGGTCCATGATCCATTTTGAGTCCATTTTTGTGGGTGATATGAGGAGGGGCCAGCCTCATTTTGTTGCACGTGGATATTCAGTTGCATTGTTTATTGAAAAGACGGTTCTTTCCTCCATTCAATTGCCTTGACATCCTTGTGGAAAATTAACTGACTGTAAATGTAGGGATTTATTTCTGGACTCTCAATTTTTTTTTGATGTACATTGATTTTTACTTTTGATTTTCTTTCCTTTTTTTAAAATTTTGATACATGTGCAGAGTGTGCAGGTTTGTTACCTAGGTGTAAATGTGCCATGGTGGTTTGCTGTACCTATCAACCCGTCTCCTTTTTAAAGAGATAATGGAGATAGGGTCTTGTTCTGTCACTCAGGCTGGAGTGCAGTGGCTCATTGTAACCTAGAACTCCTGGGCCCAAGTGATCCTCCCACCTCAGCATCCCAAAAGCTGGAACTACAGATGCACACCATTGTGCTCAGCTAAGTTTTAAAATTTTTTTGGTAAAGATGGGGGTCTTTCTGTGTTGCTCAGGCTGGTCTTGAACTGCTGGCCACTGGCTGCACTGTTTTCCATTGATCTCTAGGCCTGCCTTTATATAGTACTGTGTTGCCTCTTTTTTTAAGATGAGCTCTTACATTGTCGCCAGGCTGGAGTACAGGGGCACGATCTTGGCTCACTGCAACCTCTGCCTCCGGATTCAAGTGATTCTCCTGCCCCACCCTCCCAAGTAGCTGGGATTACAGGTGTGTACTGCTATGCCTGGCTAATTTTTGTATTTTTAGTAGAGACGGGGTTTTGCCGTGTTGGCCAGGCTGCTCTCGAACTCCTGGCCTCAGGTGAACCGCCCCCGCCCACTTTGGCCTCCCAAAGTGCTGGGATTATGGGCATGAGCCACTGTGCCTGGCCTGTTTTACTTTTTAATTTTTTTTTAGATGGAGTCTCGCTCTGTCACCCAGGCTGGAGTGTAGTGGCATGATCTTGGCTCACTGCAACCTCCACCTCCCAGGTTCAAGCAGTTCTCCTGCCTCAGTCTCCTGAGTAGCTGGGAGTATAGGTGTATGCCACCATGCCTGGCTAATTTTTGTATTTTTAGTAGAGATGGGATTTCCTCACGCTGGCCAGGCTGGTCTCGAACTCCTGACCTCATGATCTACCCGCCTCAGCCTCCCAAAGTGGGTTATAGGAGTTAGCCACTTTGCTTGGCCATTACTTCTTAGGATCTTGAGAAGGGAAGGGGTATGCCGGGAGAGGAAACAGCAAGTCCAAAGGCCTGGAGGCAGGAATGGGCCCTCATTTTTTGGAGCTCAACAGAGTGGAGCCAGCACGCCTCTGTGAACCAAGACACCAGAGCCAATACTTCCCCTGTGGTTTTGGTCCAGCCATGGGGTTGGCCACGTCTTGCTTGGTTTCAATTCCCTACCCCTCGCACTGACCTAGGGCAAGAATAGAGATAGAGGCAGCCAGATAGAAAAGGGAAACAGCCTTTTTTCACTTTTACTAACTACTGGGTGTTGGCATCCCCACAGGGAACGATTGCCGGAGGATCACTGAGATTCCAACTTCCGGGGTTTGGGAGGAGCAGATACGGTGGCAGTGCCCACCAGAGGGGTGCCATGGGCCCATCAGGTTTTAGTTTCAAGAATAAAATTGGTGAGGGCTTCCTGTTTGTCGGGGGAGGTGGGACGGGGCCCAGGGACTCAGGCTGGAGAATCACAGAATAGTGATTCAGAAATGTGAGCTCTGGAGCTGGACTTTATAGCTGCTTAGCTGTCCGTGACCTTGGGCAGGTGCTTTTGCCTCTGTGTGAGCCTCAGCTTCCTCATCTGTCAAGTAGGGATAGTAAACACACCCGTCTGCTTGGGGCCATTGGGAGGCAAAGTAATTTCACTGATGGACAAGCTAAGCAGAGCCAGCAGAAGGAAGAACATATTTTCATGGTGAATTTATCCCACGGCGAATTTATACTACAACACGGTGGGGTCTCTTTTGTAATAGGATACGTTTTAGCTGCAGTGACAGAACTCCAAAACAAGAGTGGCTTAAACAATGTCTAAGCTTATTTCTGTCAAGGCAGTCCAGGGCAGCATGGTGGTTCCATGCTGACAGCATCCATTTCTGCCAGCCCTGGAGTGTGGTCCTCAGCACCGGGGTATCAGGTGCTCACACCACACCCACATTCCAGCCAAGGAAGAGGGAAAGGAGAAGGGAAACTGCACGCAGCCCTTCTGCTCATGCCCCATCCACCAGAACCTAGTGTCTAGGGTGGACTGGAAGTGTGCTCTTTATTCCAGGTGCCCTCATACTTAGCTGAGAATCACTTCTGTTGCTTTTGACAAGGGTCAGCAAACTTTTCCATTAAAGGACCAGATGGAGAACATTTTAGGCCTTGGGGTCCATACAGTCTGTCATTGTACTGTAAAAGCAACCACTGACAATATGTAAATAAATGAGGATGCTGGGTTCCAATACAACTTTTTTTGTTTTTGGGATGGAGTCTCGCTCTGTTGTCCAGGCTGAGTGCAGTGGTGTGATCTCGGCTCACTGCAACCTCCGCCTCCTGGATTCCAGCGATTCTTCTGCCTCAGCCTCCCGAGTAGCTGGGATTACAGGTGCCTCCCACCACACCAGGCTAATTTTTTGTATTTTTAATAGAGACAGGGTATCACCATGGTGGCCAGGCTGGTCTTGAACTCCTGACCTTGTGATCTGCCCGCCTTGGCCTCTCAGAGTGCTGGGATTACAGGTATGAGCCACCGTGCCTGGACCCAATAAAACTACTTTTTACAAAAATAGATGATGGGTTGGACTTGGTCCTCAGAGTGTCACTTGATCATGCTTTGGACAAAGGGGATGACGGGTAGGACCTGGGGTGGGGGGGTCTCACTAACTGGCAGCCCCTGTCTCTGCCCACTGGGAGCTGACTGGCCACATTTACTCCCTGGCCTTGGCTGGCCTCACAAAGGTCCAGATGCCCAAAACCACTTTAGGGAACCTGGGACTGGGGTAGCTTTGCTGAATCGAATGGAATTACTGAATATGGTCATAAGATCATGGTCTTCTTTGTGTACATACCTACAAGCAGGCCGACGGCTCCAGGAGAGCTTGGGGGAGTGTCTGCCATCATCTGTGCACAATAGAGAACCCAGCGTGGGGCCATGACACTGAAGGCCTTGCTGAGTGGATACACACGTGCATGGAGTGAGCTTCTGGCTCCACACCACCCTCTGCCCTTGCCTGGACGTTGGTAGTAGGCATAGCTGGTCTTCCTACTTTATATTCATTCCACATTCCGTCCCGCACATCCTCCTGTCAGCAGCCAGGGAGGTCCTTTAAAGGGTGAGAGGATGGTGTCAGGCCTCTGCTCCTACCCCCATCACCGCCCCGTGCTCTAGAGAGGAAACGTAAAACACCCCACTGCAGCCTAACGTGATCCGGCCTTGGCGTCCTTGTCTGAATCCGTGCTGCGACCCTCTCTTGCTCGCTCTGCTGCAGTTCCGCTGGCCTCCCTGCTGCTTCTCGCTGCCTCAGGGCTTTGCACGTGCTCTCCTCCTTCCTGTGGTGCTATTCCCACAGATGCGGTGTGGCCCATGCCCTCACTTCAAGCTTCGCTTGCAAGCCTGCTCTGCAGAGGCCTTCTCAGACCACGGCACTTCCCTCACTCACTGCCCCTTTAATTCATATAAATTATATATTTATTTGTGAAGAAAGTATTCATACTTAACTGTCTGAAAGGTTGTAAATAGTATGGGGATTTAGAGTGTAAACTCTGGAGTCAGACTGGGTGAGCTCAGATCTGCTGTGTGACCTTGGACAAACGGCCCAACCTCTCTGTGCCTCAGGTCTTGCATCTGTCAAACGAGGAGAATAATGGTACCTACCTAATAGGGTTGATGTGAGGATCAAATGAGCTTGACGGGAGCATGAGGGCTCGCTGAGTATTAGCCGTTGTTACTGTTGGTAGTGGTAATAGTCATGGCCTTGTTGACCGGTCTTCTCTTGCCCATGAGCTCCCAGAGGACTGTCTTGTTCTCTGCCCAGCCTCCACGGCTCAGGCTCACACCAGTTGTTCAGCTGGTATTTGCTGAGGGAAGAAAAAGTCAAAATACAACCCCCATTAGCAGAGCTGGCCCTGGGTGCCCTGCCTGTCTTCACGTTGCTTCCTCTTGAAGGCTTCCGGCCTTGCTTCTCCTCTGGTTGATCACCAGCGTTTTCAGCACATGGCGCTGCTGTCTGGGCCTCTCTCAAGCCCGCAGGGAAGTGCCTTTCCAGCCTTATTGCTGGGGCCTCCAGAGGAAGAGCACGGCTTCATCTCCCTTCTTTTGTATCCTTTGGGCACATTGTCTGGGTGCATGGCAAGAGCTCAGCCGAGTTCCGGGGGCCTGATGTTGCAGACCAGCTGGGCCTTGGGACTCTTAGGACCTGGTCATCAGAAGAGACGGCA
This sequence comes from Sapajus apella, assembly GCF_009761245.1. Taxonomy (NCBI): domain Eukaryota; kingdom Metazoa; phylum Chordata; class Mammalia; order Primates; family Cebidae; genus Sapajus; species Sapajus apella. The sequence goes on from NW_022437032.1 coordinate 7,129,522, forward strand.
TGTGTTTTCGGGCAGGATGGAAGTGGTGGGAATGGAGAAGGGATGTGTTTGGAGTTGGTTTTCTCCAGGCAGTGCACAGAACACCACCATTTTGTGGCAAATTGCTGCTCACAGTTGCAGCTAGCATGCGTTGTCATATGGCAGTGAGAGTGCCAATTGCTTGCATATATTGAGCACTTGCTCTATATGTACTTGAGCTTTTCCTGCAGTACCTCATTTATCCCTCGCCATAACCATGGGCAGCGTCAGACAGCCTGGATTCAAATCCCAGTTTCTCCTTGTACTTTGAGGCCTTAGGCTTTCTTGCTGTGCCTCAGTCTCCTCATCTGTTAAATGGGCTAATAACAGAACTTACCTTCAAAACATGGAGCGAAGGCTCAGTAGACATTAATTGCTGCCATCGTCATCATCCTCATCATCACAGGTTTGCAGCTGATGAAACCGAAGCCCAAGGTCACCCAGATAGTGAGGGGCAGAGTCAGCCCTTGAACTGACATTTGTGCTCATAACTCTCACACAAGAGTGTCACGTATGCGGGGACGTTATCTGGATCATTGAGGAGCAGAGAGATAGGGCATAGGGCAGAGACTGGAGCTGTTAGGCATGTGGGTCAGATGATTAAAGAAACTTATCTCTGCTGGCACAGTTGAGGATGAAAGGCTGGCAGGGCAGTTGGGTGATTTGGGTAATTTGGTCTGAAAATCTTCCCTGATATCTTAAGTCCCGGCTAATCCCTTCCTCCTCAGTTCCTCTCCTATCACACTTAGTGGCCAGAATCTTTTGATGAAGACCAGCCTGGCTTTTGCAGTGTCCCAGCCTGTGCCTGAGTTGAGGGGTGAGCTGGCAGTAGGAAACGGTGGGGGCAGGGGGCTTCTCATGGATTAAGAGCCATTTTACATGCCCCCTCCCATATCCTTGTGAAGGCGGGGGCAATTTTTATGACTATACTACAGATAAGAAAACCAGGCCTGGGGAGGGGCAGTGTTGGGGCCACTTCTGTGACTGCCAATCTCTCTGTTTTTCTCTCCCTTATTTACTCCACCACAGACACACTGCCTCCTCCTGTTCCTCATTACACAGCAGATGTGCGCCCGCCCAGACCCTTTGTGCCGCAGTGCCCCTCACCTGGCAGGCTCTCCCCTTGGGCTTTTGCAGGTCTCCCTCTCTGGCTCTGTGCAGGGTCTCTGCTCAGACATCACCTCCGTAGAGAGGCCTCCCCTGATCTCCCTGTGTGAAACACTTCCTTCCCCCACATTCTGATTTGTCTTCCAAGTGTTCACCGCTGCTTGACATTGTATTCCATACCTGAGTTTTCTTTTCTTTGGCGCATCTCCTTTGCTAGAAAGTAATGTCCACCAGGTGAGGAGTTTTTGTATGTTTTCTTGATAGTAACGTTCTCCCCAGACCCTACAACGCTGTCTGCAGTGGAGGACGTGCTCAGATGACACTTGTAGAATGAATGACTGACCGAATGAATGAGTGATGCCTCTCACCTTCAGGTTGTATAGCTTGTATGTGGCAGAGCTGGCTTCAGTTCTGGCCTGGGCCTCCTCTGGATTGATGTCTTGCTTTCTTCTTCCCATCTCTATTCTACCCCAGGAGCTGGCCAAGAGGACTCCTGGCAAGCACCCAGACCACCCCGCGGTCCAGAGTGCCCTGCAGGCCATGAAGACCGTTTGCTCCAACATCAATGAGACCAAGCGGCAGATGGAGAAGCTGGAAGCTCTGGAGCAGCTGCAGTCCCACATCGAAGGCTGGGAGGTGTGTACAGGACTGGAAGGGGCTTCCTGGGCTGCAGGGGCCAGGAGGGACACAGCTGCAGGCACGAACTGAGGCCTGGGCGCCGGGTTCAGTCCGCAGTGTGTTTTGTTTGGCTTACAGAGTGTTTGCAAAAGATTGCTTAATTATTTTTTAATTAAATCTAAATAAAAATCCGCATTTCAGGCTTCTCTTAAAAAATTGGTGACTTTGGGCACCTATGTCCCATGGAAAGAGTCGCTGGAGCCTTCAGTTCCCCCCACTGTCCCCTGTCATCTGCCCACCTTTCTCTTTCATGCATTGCTTGGTATGTGTAGGCCTTTGAGCTGTTGATGCCAAGGTCAACGGTAGTGTTTTAGCGTCTACTCCAGGACAGAATTCTGGCTTTGACACTCCTTTGCTGGGTGACTTTAGGCAGATGTCGTAACTTCTCTGAACTTCAGTATCCTCATCTGTACCTGATACATAGTAGGTACTCAGTAAATGGTAGCTGTTGATATTACTATCATGATTATTAGGGGGTAGGATTCTTGAGCTCATTGGATTGTACATAATTTATTTGTTTAAAGCCCCCATGCCTTCCTTAGGTTATTAGACGTTTCCTGTGAATCTGTAGAAGGAAATGGAAAAATATGAATAAATGAAAAAATCAATATCAGAGCAAACACAGCTGGAACGGGAGATTAAGACAGAAGATGAAAGGCTCTTGGACAGAGATTATTACCCGGATCATATGCCTTAGGCCCTTTGGATTTTCTGGCCTTTGGAGGCACTTGCCATATTTAGGATTTCTAGTTCTTTTCTTTGTGCTGGGGAATCCTAAATGTGAGGATGTATTACTGTGAGGTTACAGGTTTGCTGCAGAAAGGAGAGGGGCTGTGTTCAGGGAGTGGGGTATTGTGGATCGGCCAATCTACCTGCCATGTCCCCTGCACTCCTTCTGCTGGGCCTTTCTGCCCAGCTGGGGCTGGAGGGGGAAGAGCTCCATTTCCCAGCTTCGGTTTGGGATATGATTTGGGTCCGGCCAAGATCAGACCCAGCTGCTTGAGATTTGGAAGGTGGGAGTGGGGTGGAGGCCACCCCAATGCTGTTTTTGCAGCAAAGCACAGTCATGGTCATGTGTGGCTTTCCGTGGTTACATTCGGAGAGGGCCTGGGTGCCAGCTTCCTGGGTGTTGGATGCATGGCCTAGGCCTTCTTTTTCAATTGTTGGTGGGGTGGATCTGCAGTTGACAGTTGAGGCAACAACTACTGAATGCCTCGATGCCGTCTGAGCAGCCTTTTCCTGGAGGCTGAGTTGGGCAGGTGATGTGATATTCTGATTCTCCCTTCCCACCTGAGGCAGGGGCAGTGGCTCCCCTGCTGGGCCAGTTCTGCGGGGTGGTTGTTTTCCTGGCTGCTCTAGTCCCTTCAGTGAGTAAGTAAAGCCCCCTCATTCCTTTTCGCTTAAAAAGTACATGGCTTGGTGTCTGTTTCCTGCAACTGAAAGTTGCCTGATCCTCTGGTGTGTCAGTTAGGATGCATCCTCTAAGACTCATCTCAGCCTTATGTCAGCGCTCTGATTTGGTCTCTTGTGATCCTCTTCTTTCCCTCATGCTTCCATGAAGGCAGCAACTCCAGGCATCATGTGTTCAAAACCGGAGGAGAAGGGGCATGGCCAGGGTAGTTAGTGGGGAGCCCTCTTCCCTGGTGGAGGAAAACCTTTTCTAAAAGCCCCACGCAGGTGTCTCCTTTCATTGCATTGGCCAGAAATGGGTCACATGGCCACTTTCAACTTCAAGAGCAAATAGAGATGACTCATTTAAACATCTGTCTGTTTGGGCTTTGAGTTTCCCGGAAGCCAAGGTGAAAAGAGCAACACATATAGGTTACCTAATATTGTGAAAAAAGGAAGAAGCAGAGCAGTTCTTCTGGGAGTTGGAGAGTTTCCTGGCACTAAGTTGGAAAAGGAATTTCTCACATGGACCCCCGAGGAGAGGATATTGAGCAAGCTCCTTGGCAGCTGGAGCAGAAGTGATTTCCTTTTCTGTTAAGGGCTTAGGGAATGGAAACCAAGGGTCTCTAAAACCCTTTGTGACCCTGAATGTGTACAATTTGAGAACTTTGTGGCCCTCAGTGGCCAGTGTTTCTGAATATAATAGGAAATAAAGTGACTTAAAATAAGAATTGCTGGCAGTTATTTAGCATTGGTTACAAGCTTCCAACCCTACGAGAGAGGTGCTGTTATCTCCATTTTACAGATGAGGAAGCTGAGGCACAGGGACATGGTTTGTAACTTAACAGACTGCCCTGCTTTGGGTAAGTTTGTCCTGCCAGGCGGGCCTTGTTTTCTCCTATTTGTTTAATTTTAGGGATAATATCTCTGAAGTTATTTTTTGCTTTCCTTCTGAAGATAAAGTGCAGTATGGAATATGAATGTCCTTTTTGACAAATGTGAAATTGTTTTCCATGAAGTAGAAAGGTGTTTTAAATACAGTTTGTTTCTCAAGGTGACTTGTGAAAAGAGTACATTCTAGCTAGAAAAGATACTGTTTAGTAGTGGAGCTGCTTCCATGCTGTCTGTTAGCAGCCACAGTCTCTGAGGACAGCATGACTTGGGGGTAGTTCATGGTTAATGGCAGTGAGGGCACATCCTTATTTCAGATAGCCTTCTTGATCATTGCCCATCTTGCTGTGTGACTGCTTGCTGATCTGATTTGATGGCTGTCATCTCTTTCTTGAAATATGTCTGACAAGGGGCTTCTTTTTGGATCAAGGGGAGTCTTGTCTTGGTTGTTTCCTTGCTGTTTGCTTGAGGTTGTATCATTCATTAGTTTGATCTCCCATGTGTGTGTTTTTTGCTCCCTGATCCTTTGTATGCCACTTTTCATTGTAAGACTGGTTTAGTTAAAACCAGGTAAGTTGCCGGGCACGGTGGCTCACGCCTGTAATCCCAGCACTTTGGGAGGCCGAGGCGGGTGGATCACCTGAGGTTGGGAGTTTGAGACCAGCCTGACCAACATGCAGAAACCTTGTCTCTACTAAAAATACAAAATTAGTCGGGTGTGGTGGCGCACGCCTATAATCCTGGCTACTTGGGAGGCTGAGGCAGGAGAATCGCTTGAACCCGTGAGGCAGAGGTTGCAGTGAGCCGAGATCATGCCAGTGCACTCCAGCCTGGGCAACAAGAGCGAAATGCCATCTCAATAAAAAACAAAACAACAAAACAATAAAAACCAGATAAATTAATCCATGAATCCATTTTGCTGAGCACAAGGAAATGGCAGTGTGTCATAATACCTTGGAAGTGAGTGAACGAGACAACCCCCTTTGTGGGGAGAGATTCCGTTGCCTCAGTTTCCTCATCTGTGAAGTCTGGATCATGGCAGTACCCCTCTCATGGGTCACTTGAGGATGGGGAGCTGATGCTTACAGAGTCCTTGGCAGTGCCTGGCTTAGAGGAAACACCGAGTAAGTGTCAGGAGGAGCCCTGGCGGCAAAGTGGAATCACTTTTTTTTTTTTTTTTGGATGGAAAAATCATCTAAGAGCTTTGACTAGAACTTGTGCCCAGTGTGGGCTGCCCCTCCTCAGAGACACATTCCAGATGCAGCCTTATGGACTTCTATGTGAAGCTCACAGTGATAAGAAGGAAATGTGTGCTCTTAATAAGAAATAGGCCTGGCATGGTGGCTTACACCTATAATCCCAGCACTGTGGGAGGCCGAGGTGGGAGGATCACCTGAAGCCAGGAGTTCGAGAACAGCCTGGCCAACACAGGGAAACCTCGTCTCAACTAAACACAAAAATTAGCTGGGTATGCTGGCAGGTGCTTGTAATCCCAGTTACTTGGGAGGCTGAGGCAGGAGAATCGCTTGAACCTGGGAGGTGGAGGTTGCAGTGAGCTGAGATGGTATCACTGCATTCTAGCCTGGTCAACAGAGCTAGACTCCATCTCAAAAAAAAAAAAAAAAAAAAAAAAAAAAAAAAGGAAAGAAGTAGGGTGCACTCCACTTTCTGGCTCTGAAGCCCTGGTTTAAGAGATGGTCAACTGCTCACTCACAAGGGGAGAGAAGGAAACAGGAGCAAGGAAATAAAACCTCTCGTGTTTTTTCTTACCCTCCCTGGGGTGCTTTGGGCTCCCAGTGGGACATAGTCTGTCCCCTTGGAGACCCCTGCTCTAGACTAATGATTGCAAAGAAAAGTCTTCAGGTTGTCTTCGAAGAGGCAGCCTGAGCTAGAGGTGAGTGGGTGGGGGGTAGAGGCTGCCTGTCTGGGTTCAAGTTCCACCTCGCTGCCTTCCTTACCACCTGTGTGAGCATGAGCAAGCACTTCCCCATGCTGTGCCTCAGTTTCCTCATCTGTAAAATGAGAATTGTCCTGAGGATTAGCTGAGTTTGTGCAGGATATTTAGAATAATGCGCAGCATGTGGTTGCCCTATGCATGTATTGGCTTTGAGTGATTTGAAGCTTTTGTCATTTCCAGTGTGGTTGAGTGTGCATGGCTGGAAGGAAGGAGGTCTCTAGCCCTGACCGGTGTACATCTCCTGGTCCTCAGCCTCTTCCCTGTGTATCCAACCTCTAGCACCACCCTTGACCTGGATTCAAGGTTTTCAGGGAAATCAGGAGTCCGGCTGGGCTTCTCAGCAGGGCTGAGGTGGAAGGGGCACCCCCTGTAGTATGCGTGGCATTTCAGGTGCAGTTTTCCGGGTGGCCCTTGGCCAGGGCTGGAGAGGCAGCTTCCTAGGCTGGGGGCACTTCCTTTCTTAGGTCCCCTGAGACGGCCTTGGCAGCAGGGTTCAGGTCTAGGGCTGTGTGACCTTGGGGCTTGGCAGCTGGGCCAGGTACCAGGTGCTTCTTCAAGTTCCCCTTTGTACCCTGGAAGGGCTGGTGGGTGGGCATGAGGGAAGCAAGGCAAAGGAAGGGGAGACGTGGGCTCCAGGGACTGCTGAACTGGTGTCTGCCCTGTGCTGCCCATGGGCCGTGATGCAGCCCCAGGGAGTCCCCTTCACCCTGTTTGTGAGGATACTGGGGGTCCCCGGGGCTCTTCATCATGACAGCCCTGAGTCTTGGTGCAGCAGGCTGCTCCTTCACTGGAAACCTGAGATCTGCCTGTGGCATGCAAACATCCATGCTCACCTGGGCCCCCAGCCACGCCGAAGGCCGTGATGTCTGATAATGAGTGCAGGCTCCTGTCCCAGGCTGCACAGCTCTTGACCACAAGGAAGCTGGTTTCCCAGTCTCCAGAGGGGTCTCTGGCACTGTTGAGTGACTGGGTTTGTTGTACCCAGCTGGACCACGGGCACAGAGCAGACCAGATCTAACAGCAGCAAGAGAGAGCCCATTCTAGAAGGGCCGCCTGGCTTCGAACCAGTTCCCCTTACTGGGTCTCAGAAAGAATGCAGTCAGCAGGCCCCGGTGGGGTAGGAACTCCACGCTGGTTCTGGGTGTTGACTGTTTAGGGAAGGAGATGCTGTGAATAATTCTCCCTCTCTCCTCCCCAGGTTCATTTCCAGGCAGGGACCGTATCACTTCTTCTTTCTTCTGTGTAATCTGCTGGTCTGTCACATGGACCTCCCTTAAAACACTGCTTTTGCATAATATTCCTTGGGCCTAAATGTCAGTGGCACCCTGTTATCGATGGCCTACGTTTGTACTTTATTGTATTAATTAAAGTCCACAGCTAACCGCTGTAAGGAAGCAATGCAGCGGCCTCAGGGAGATGGCTCATTAGCATTGCAGTGCGGTTCTCATTAGCAGTGCAGACGCCAACGGTCAGGCTAGGGTGGGCAGCCTTGCCCTGCCAGGACCCGGTTCCTTCCAGCTCCTTGGCCCACCACCTGCTACAGTGTATCCCTCCACCCCAGCCTTTGGAAAGAGGAAAAGGGAGGAAGGGGAGGGAAGCCATTTTCTTTCAAGGATGTGCCCTGGCCGTGAGGCACATTGGTGATCACTTAGTCATGTGACCATACCTGGCACAGGAGGGGCTGGGAGATGTAGTCTGTGGTTGGGCAGCCAAGTACCCAGGGAAGACTCCATTCTCCAAAATGACAGAAGTGGGATGCGGGTTGAGGGACAGCAGAGGGGTTGCCTTGTTTGGCATTCTGCACCCACCGAAGTCTCTTTTCTTTGCTTTCTGGACTTTGGGATCTCTCTGCCCTTGCCTGGGTCCTCTTGGCTTCAGGGAGACCTGTGTGGTCCCAGGCTTTAGGGACCCCTCCCAGCCAGGACCTTCCCCATCCCTGCCCTCAGCCGCTTTATCTTAATTTTTATCTTTTGAGGTTGGCTCGCTCCTCCCTGATGCCTTTCCCAGCCACGCTGCCCAGCACCCCCTGACATTCAGTGAACTTCATGCATGTCTTTGCTACCCCTCTCCCCTCTCCTCAGCATAGGTGACCAGGTTTGGGATCAACATGTACATTCTTAGCTTAGCTAGGTGGAGTGCCCGCAGGATCCTGCCCCTGATGGTTTGCACATCCCATTTGTTGAGCACCTTGCTGGGCATACACAAGGCACATAGTTGATTTGGACCCTGTCCTTATGGAAGGGCCGTTCATGTGGGGGAGATATAGTAACAAGTCAAGACATAAAGAAATAGTGGGGAAGGAATAGGTGAAAAAAAACCCACAATAAAAACTGAATGAGGCCGGGCATGGTGGCTCACGTCTCTAATTCCAGCACTTTGGAAGGCCAAGGCAGGTGGATCACTTACGGTCAGGAGTTTGAGACCACCCTCACCAACATGATGAAATCCTGACTCTACTAAAAAAATACAAAATTAGCCGGGCGCGGTGGTGCATGCCTGTAATCTCAGCTACTCGGAAGACTGAGGCAGGAAGAAGTGCTTGAACCCAAGAGGTAGAGGTTGCAGTGAGCCGAGATTGCGCCATTGCACTCCAGCCTGGGCAACAGGAGCAAAACTCCACCTCAAAAAAAAAAAAACACAAAAAAACACCAAAAAAACCAAAAACTGAACCCAAACATACCTAGATGCTGACTAGGACTAGGACACAGCTGACTAGCTGTGTGAGCTGGGTGAGTCACTCCTCCCTGAGCCCAAGTCCCTCTCTTGTGAAAGGGACATGCAGTCACATCAGTGTGCCCTCCCTAGGATTTTCCTGGCATGCTCAGCAAATAGAAGTCACTGATCACATTGTATTGATTTTCTGTCTATTGATAGATTTGCTGGTGGAGTTTCTGGCATGTGGCGGGAGGTGGTAGGAGGTTCTGTCTCTGGGAAAGGAAGGGGGTGTTCTCGGCTTGGCTCATTCACTGCGTCCTCATTACTCTGCCAGGGCTCCAACCTCACAGACATCTGCACCCAGCTCCTCCTGCAGGGGACTTTGTTAAAGATCTCCGCGGGCAACATCCAGGAGAGGGCCTTCTTCCTCTTTGACAACCTTCTTGTCTACTGCAAGCGGAAATCCAGGTGAGCGGCCGGGAGGCTGGGATGGGGTCTAACCTGCTACCTTCTCCAGGTGATCCTTTGGGCTTGTCACTTCCCTCCCCTGGGTCTCCCTTTCCTGTGAGTTGATGGGTTTGTTCTGAATCAGTGCTGTCTGGTAGAAATAACATGCAAGCCACATGTTATGTTAAATTTTCTAGTAGCCACGTTTCAAAAAGTAAAAAGAACCAGGTAAAATGAATTCAAATAATATCTTCTATTTAACCTAGTAGATCCCCAAATATTAGAATATTATGTTTATAATTATACATGTAATTTTTCTTTTTAAAAATTATTAAAGAGATACTTTGTGTTGTGGTTGCTTTTGTGAGTTGGCGGGATGACTCTGCTGTTGTCTCTTTGCTGTTACTAAGTCCTCAAAATCTAGTGTGTATGTTACAGCACACCTCAATTTGTCCTGGCCACATTTCGAGTGCTCAGTAGCTACCTGTGGCTCATGGCTACCATATTGGATAGTGTAGGTCTAGATGATTGTGGAAGTTGGGAGGTCCTTTGTGACACCAACATCTTGTAAGATCTAAAAGTTGAGGGTTCGAGGGGAGTGACTAAAGCTCTTTCACTGTTAAGTTTTTGGAGGGTCAGGACAGTTTCTTCATCTTCTTTGTGTCTTTCACTGGCGTTTCTTGCACTCTGTAGAGTCTAGGACGAAGTGGATGGGTAGCTGAGTAGGTGGACGGAGGCAGGTGCACGTGTGATGATGGGAAGTGTGGTGACGGGTTGTGTGGGTACACGGGATGAGGGACAGACGGCTGGAGGTTTGAGACATGAATGGATGGTAGATAAAAGGAGGTAGGGAGGGAAAGAAGGAATGTTGGAATTGATGTGTGGGTGAATGAATGAGTGTTCGCATGCTTGGAGGTTTAGGAGATGGCTGGATGGAGGACCAGATGGAAGGCTGGGGCATGTGTTCAGGCAGTTAGAGAAATGGAAAGGAAGACTGGCAGATATGTGTTTAGATGAATGGTAGATTGGGGCCTTCAGGTACGGCGTGTTGAGTGAATGTGTAGATGGATGGATAGCGGGGTGGTTATATGATTGGGAAGGTGGGTGGGCGATGGAGGTTTGGAGATGAGTGGGTCGATGGCCGATTGGATGGCATGTTCACGGATGGGTGAGTGGTTGGTTGATGGTTGCCGAGGTGTTTGGGCTCTGGGAGGGAAGGTGGGACAGTTGGACCACTGAGTGGATGGTTGGGTGAGTGATCGAGAGAGGGGAAATGAGATGGATGCGGGGGTGGATGGCCGCAGTAGCTGCTGGGAACTGATGGTTGGATGCATGAGTGGATTGGCACAGAGAGTTTCCCGACTTTAAGTTTTCTTGTTCAGCAGGTATAGGGTGGTCTCAGCTGACCACTGCAGCGCTTTTCAGATTCTCTTTGTTGTTACTTTGCCTTAGGAACAAAATAGTGATGTTCCAGAAGCTTCTTAACTCTTCTGCCTAGCAAAGACTAGCACTGAGGCCTGAGGTCCAGGCCCTAGGCCCTACTTTCAGCATTTCCTGTAACTTGCTCTGTGGTCCAGGCCATGCTACTCACCGTTTCTGAGCCCTAGTTTCCTTGTCTGTGCTGGCCTCCTAAGGTGTGGTGAGAAACCTTATCACTGGATGACTGATGAATGCTCCATGCCCATGTGTGGGCTTCCCACTGTCCTCCTCTTTCAGTGGGCCTCTCTGAGCCTTGGTTTTCTCTTCTGTAAAGTAGGGATGATCAGCCCCTCCCTGTAGTCATGTGTGGCTAAGAGCTAGCTCCCCCACCATTGGGCCCCTGTTTAGCCGTCTTTGTAGCTCTGTGACTTTGTCTCTCTGTGTCTTAGCTTCCTCATCTGTAAAACAGGGTGAATGATCATAGGTACCTCTTAGGACCATTGCGAAGATCAGATATGTGAGTATGCCTGGCACATAGTGGGTGCACAGCATTGTAGCTGCCAGCACCATTGTTGTTAACGTGGCTCTGGTGTGATCACACAGGTCAGGGCCTGGTGCACAGGAGGCTCTCAAACCATAGGCCCTCCCCATTACCCTTCCCCCGTTCTGGGCTTAGCCCTTCCTGTGAGGGCCTGGGCCTCCTGCTTTCCCTGTCTCCTGGTGACTGGCTCAGCACGACTCTTTCTCATTTGCTCCTTCCTTCCTGCCCACTCCTTGAGGTCAGTCTGTCTGTCTTGTGTCCTTCTGTCCCCCTCACGAATGCCCCCTTCTCCTCTCTCCCTGCCTCCTTTCTGGTCTCTTTGGGGCTGTCCACAGAGTCCTCCTTTGGTAGTTTCAGGGCTGCTGCCAATGTCCACCCCGAGTCCTGCCCCACCACTCTGCCCCAAGCTGCCTGGAGCAGGCACTTTTCCCAGAACTCTGGGGTTTGGAAAACAGAACATCCCCTTAGGCCTCTATGACCTCCTCCCAACTTTTAGCTGAGTTTGCTCAGCCTTTGACTTTCGAGGGCAGGCTCACCTGTGCAGGGATATCAGCTGATTCTGATAGCACCAGATTCCCAGTGGGCTTCCTAGGGCCTTCCCTGTGGGCGCCCTGAACTCTTTCAAGGACGTTCCCCACCTCACTTCCACAAGTGAGCTGGGCTGGCCACAGGGAAAGGGCACATCTGTCTCCAGAGAGAAGCTGGCAGGTGGCCAGCATTCCTGCCTCTGGATGGAGCGCCAGAGGGCTGAGCTCTAAGAGGCCCGGGAGATTGGGCAATGGTGGGTGGATCTCCCGGCCTGAGTCTGATGTGGCCTCCGGCAATTCCTGGAGTGGCGAGGGGACTGCTGACTGTGTTTGTCTTTGCCTGGGTCACCAGGCACCACCCGTCCGGGACATGGGTCAGGGGAGGTCTCTGACTCACAGTGCTTCTGGGCTAATTCAAAAGCAGAGGCTTCTTGGGTGTCAGAAATGGAAAATGGGAGGGAATGTTTTAAAAATCTACCTCCCACCCTCCAGAAGGGGAAACCAAGACCCAGAAGAGCCAAGTCTCATGCATCTCAGCCCCTGCCTAGTATCTTAGAGGCAGCAGTAGTGTCGCCGTTAAGAGCACAGAGGCTCTGCTTTCTCTCTGTGTGACCTTGAGCAAATGATGCCAGCTGTTTGAGCCTCTGTTTCCCTATCCGTTAAATGGGGATAAAAGTAGTCCTCATTTCATGGGGTTGTTTTTACAGAGTAAGACATGTAAAGTGTACACATGTAACATGGTTAGAATAAGGCCCGGCACGTGGTCAAGTGGAGGAAATATAAATATATATCTTTATCTGGGTGTCCCACATCGCAGCTCAGACGTAAATTGTGTCTCAATGGGCTCTTTTTTTTTTTAATCTTAACTTCTGCCCCTTGGATCTTCCTCATTACCAGTAAATGGTACCAAACTGAATTAAGTCAAAGTTCTCCAGAGAGACAGACCCAATAGTGTGTGTGTGTGTGTAAAGAGATTAATCATAAACAATTGACTCGTGATTATGGAGACTGACAAGTCCCAAGATCTGTCATCCGCAAGCTGAAGACAAGCCAGCAGTGTCTTGTTCTGATCCCACGGTTGGCAGGCTCGAGACCCAGGAAGAGCTGATAGTTCTGTTTGCGTCTGGAGGCAGGAGAAGCAATTACCCAGGAGCTGAAGCCAGAATCTTCTTGATTTTGAGCTATCCTTCTCCTCATACTTACTTGATCAGCAGGTCCTTTCCATCCTGCATCAGAACCTCAGTGCAATTCCAATAGTTACTCTAGGAGGGGGTTTGTGTACATGTGTGTATGCATGTATGTGTGTGTAAATGATCAGCTGACTGTAAAACTTACAGGAAAATCCAGAGGCAGAAATAGCTAAGACAATTCTGAAGAAGGTCAAAGCTAGGGGACTGTTATTACCAGATTCCAAGTCTTGCGGTAAGGTCATAGTAATTAAGACAGCATGGTATTGGTATGAAAATAGACAAGTGGAGTAATGGAATAGAATAGTGAGTTTAGAAGTAGACCCATGTAAGCAGTCATTTGAATTTCAGCAAAAGCACCAATGCAGTACAATAAATGGTGCTTGGTCAGTTTGCTATCCAGTGAGGGGAAAGGTGATTCCTGACCCTTACCTCATACCAAACACAAAAATCCACTTCAGCTGGATCGTAGATTTAAATGTGAAAGGTAAAACAATAACGCTTCTTGAAGAAAGCATAGGAGAATATCTTCATGATCTAGGGGTAAGCAAATGTCTTAAATAGGACAAACAGTGTGGTTGTAGATGAGAACTAAACTCATTTGACTATGTTAAAATTAAGAATTTCATTAAAAAATACTGTGAAGAGAGTGAAAAGACAAGCCACAGACTGGGAAAAGGTCTTTACAGTTCATATAATGGCCAGACTGTTCATCATTCAGAATATATAAAGAGGTCCTATAGCCAGACTTGGCCCTCTGCCTATTTTTGTCAATAAAGTTTTATTGGAACACAGCTATGCCCATTTGTTTATACTGTATACAATCTTAGATGCTTTGATGCCGTAAGAGTAGAGTTGAGTAGTTGTAACAGAGCCTGTATGGCCTACAAAACTGAAAATGTTTATTATTTAGCCCTTTTTGGAAAAAATTGCCAACCCCTGCTATAAATAATTAAGAAAAAGACGGACAATTCAACAATAAATGACAAGGGACAGTCATTTCACAAAAGAAGGCACCAGATCACCAATAAACATACAGAGGTGTTTGAGGTTACTTACTCATCAGGGAACTACAAATTAAATGTTAATGAGCTACTGCTGTATACATACCATAATGGCCAAAATGAGAAATAAAATGCCGGTTATAGAGGATGTGGGGCAACTGGAATGTTCCTACACTGCTGGGCATGGGAAATCGGTACAACTATTTTGGAAAACAGCTTGGCAGTATCTCCTAAAGCCAGTCATGCACATTCCTTGTAACTCAGGAAGTCAGCTCCTCAGGTATCTAACCCAAAGAAATGTGCACACGTGTTCTCCTGTCAGGCACGTATAGAAATGCTCACAGCAGCACCGAACTGAAAAGAAGCAAAATGTCTGGCTGTGTCACTACACCCAGCAGCACGGGTAACTCACAGCCATGAGGTTGAATGAAGGAAGCTAGACATAAAAGTACACACTTGTGATTCCATTTGTGTCAAGTGCAAAAACAGGTGAAGCAAATCTTTGGGGTTAGATGTCAGGGCAGTGGTTACCCTTGTCAGGGGAAGAGGGCAGTGATAGGAAAAGGGCGGGGGGGTGTTTATGGGATACTAAACATGTTGATACAGTGTGTTTACTTTGCAAAACTTAACTGAACCCTATTAATGCTGCTTTGGGCATTTTTTTTTTCTGTGTGGATTTTATACTTGAATACAAAGTTTGCAAAAATATGTATATGCACATATGTATGTATATGTTTATATGTACGTGTACACACACACACACCCCCTCATCCTCATCCTTTCTCATCTTGATGATTGCAGTGGGCTTCTCTCTTGTTCTAGTCCCTTCTCCACCAGTAGACACAGGGAGTCTTAGGACCGAAGTCTGTCCCATTCTGCCTGCCTCCGTGGCTCCCATCTCACACACACACTGCAGAAGACCACATCTTCACCACTTACAACTTAGTTTTCAGAGAGAGAGAAGTCTCTTCCACATTCCCGAATCCTCAGCTTATCTCATATGTCATTTACCCACTTACAGTAACAACTGCACATCAGCCAAGTCAGTGTGGGAACAAACTCACTGGCTCTTGGTGCACATACAGCCCACCTGCTGGAGCAGAGGCCCGTGCACACCACAGAGTGGCCTGTGAGCTCTGGGAGTTCATTTTCTGCTGTATCGTCACCAGAGCATTTAGCACCTCTGACCTAATGTATGACTTACCTTACTTTGGGACTGTCTCTGTGCCCTGCTTCCAACCCCATGTTAGAAGTTGAGTTCCCAGAGATGTTATTTTGTTCACTGGTGCAGTCCTAATACCTAGAACAGTGCCTGGCACACGGTAGGCATTCTCCCCATGCTTGTTGGAGGCACAGATGGTTGACTCCTAACTTGGCACCCTCCTCATAGGCAGTGCTGGCCAGATGTTTGTTGAGTGACTATTTTAGTCCCTTCAGGCTGCTATAACAAAATACTAGTAACTGGGGGTTTTAAACAACAGAAATTTGGTCTGGGTGTGGTGGCTTATACCCATAATCCCAGCACGTTGGGAGGCTGAGGCTGGTGGATCACTAGAGGTCAGGAGTTCGAGACCAGCCTGGCCAACATGGTGAAACCCAGTCTCTACTAAAAATACAAAAATTAGCTGGGCGTGGTGGTGTGTGCCTGTAATCCCAGCTACTCAGGATGCTGAGGCAGGAGAATCGCTTGAACCTGGAAGGCAGAGGCTGCAGCGAGCTGAGATCACACTACTGTACTCCAGCCTGGGTGAGACAGTAAGACTTTGTCTCAATAAATAAATAAATAAATAAATAAAATAGGCCGGGCATGGTGGCACACGCCTGTAATCTCAGCACTTTGGGAGGTAGAGGCAGGCGGATCACGAGATCAGGAGTTCGAGACCAGCCTGGCCAACATGGTGAAACCTTCTCTACTAAAAATACAAAAATTAGCCTCAGCCTCCAGAGGAGCTGGGATTACAGGATTAGTGGAGGGCGCCTGTAATCCCAGCTCCTCTGGAGGCTGAGGCAGGAGAATCCCTTGAACCCAGGAGGTGGAGGTTGCAGGGAGCCGAGACCGAGCCATTACACTTCAGCCTGGGTGATAGAATGAGACTCTATCTCAAAAATAAATAAATAAATAATAAAATAAAATAAACAACAGAAATGTATTTTGTACAGTTCTGGAGGCTGGGAAGCCCAAGATCAAAGGTGCTGGTAGACTCGGTGCTGGTGAGGGCCCACCTTCTGCTTCATAGACAGTGCCTTCTTGCTGTGTCCTCCCATGGTGGAAGGGGTGAGCCAGCTTTCTGGGGCCTCTTTTATAAGGGCCTAATCTCATTCATGAGGTCCTTTGCCCTCTGACATCATCATCTTTCAAAGGCCCTACTTCCTAATACCGTTACCTTGGGCGTTAGGATATAACATAAACATTTTGGAGGCACACCAACATTTAGACTATAGAAATAGGTGAATGATAGAATTCACTTGAGTGAATGATCAAACCATGGGAAGGTGGATGATGGTTGGATGGATGGATGGATGGATGGATGAATGGACAATTCCAAGCCCTCCTTCCATTCTGGTCTTATTTCAGGAAGTTTCTGTCTCTGAGAAACTTAATCAGCATTTCTCCATTTTCTGGCCAATAAGAATGGGTTTCTGCTGCCTCTTGTTGGTCTCCCATGTCTCTTCTTAGCTGAAAAGTAGCTCTGTGGGGTCAGCAAGGCCTGTAGCCTGTTTTTTAGATGAGGAAGCTGTGGCTGGAAGAGAAGTGACTTGTTCAAGTTACCCAACCACCAGCCAAATACTCCGGCTTCTGACCCCTGCCCAGGGCTCTTCTCTGTCCCTGGATGCCCCTGGGTGTTGCATTCCCCTTTGCGCTGTTGAAAACAGTTGCATCTGGGAGGTGATGTGCGGGGGACACTGATTTCTCACTGTCTTTCAGGGTCACTGGGAGCAAGAAGTCCACCAAGAGGACCAAATCCATCAATGGCTCCCTCTACATCTTCAGGGGTCGAATCAACACTGAAGTCATGGAGGTGGAGAACGTGGAAGATGGGACAGGTGGGCCCCTCCCCCAGCCCTGCGGGAGCCTTGCCTGTTCCTGGCACTGTCTCTGTTTCATTTAAATATATATTTCTTTTATCATGAGATATAACCTACCTACAGAAAAGTGCCCAGAACGTGGATGCATGAAGCGAACATCTGGATAGTTCACATTCAAGTTAAGAAATAAAACACTGCACCCCAAATCCTTCCTCCTTGCAATGTATTCCTCCCCCTAGAAGAAACCACTGTCTGAATTTTGTGATGATCATTTTCTTGCTTTTTAAAAACACTTTTACCTCCTAAGCATTTATTACTAAACATTTTAGTTAAAATTTTTGGTTTTGAACCTTATATAAGCGGTTATATGATTGCATATGTTTAAGTGGCTTTACATATATGTGATTATATATGTGTGTGTGTGTGTGTGTGTGTGTGTGTGTGTGTGTGTGTGTGTGTATATGTACAGCCCACCTGGTCACATAATGGTCATGACCATTTTACTTAAATGATCATAAAATATGATCGGCTGGGTGTGGTGGTTCACATCTGTAATCCCAGCACTTTGAGAGGTTGAGGTGGGCAGACTGCTTGAGCCAGTCTGGGCAATGTGGAGAAAACCCATCTCTACAAAAAATACAAAAACTAGCCAGACGTGGTGGTGTGCAACTCTGGCCTCAGCTTCTGGGGAGGCTGAGGTGGGAGGATCATCTGAGCCGTGATTTCGCCACTGCACTCCAGCGTCAGTGTGGGTGACAGAGTGATACCTTGTCTCCCCGCTAAAAATAATATGGTTTACATTTTTTTTTTTTTTAAGACAGAGTCTCACTTTGTTGCCCAGGCTGGAGTGCAGTACACTCAGCTCATTGCAACCTCCCCCTCCCGGGTTCAAGTGATTCTCCTGCCTCAGCCTCCCGGGTAGCTGGGATTATAGGTGGCTGCCACCGCGCCCGGCTATACATTTTTTCAAACAAACTGCTTCTTTCACACAACACTGCATTGGTGCGGTTCATACATGTCTCTTCATGTAGCTGTGTGCAGCTTGTTGGTTTCTGTTGCGGCAAAGTGTTCCGTCACATGAGCATTCCACACTTCATCCATTCTTTGGGTGATGGACATTTGGCCTGTTTCCATCGCTCACAGCCATGCACAGTGCCACTGTCAGGACTCATGTGAGCATCTCCTAGTATGTGTGCTTTTGAGCTTGTCCAGAGCAGGGGTTCTTGCTTGGTTTTGAGCCACAAGCCTGTCTGGTAGTCTTGTGAAGCCCATGGAGCCTTCCTTAGAGTCAGGCTTTCGCTTCCCTAGATCATGCCAAACCTGGCAGACAGGCTTACCAGCTTGCATCCCAGCCAGCAGTGGGTAGGGTCCCCACATTTGACTTGGCTTGTCAGGCTGGCACTAAGGTTTTAAGTAACCCTGGTGCTTGAGTGAGATAGGAGGTATCTGGGAAGACTCCAGGCAGGGGTCTCCCGTGAGTCACTGTGTTTGTGCCTAGATGCAAGGTCTTCAAATGAAGCCCCCTGTCATTGAGTGGTTGAGAAGGGTCTTTGGTTGCAGAATGTCTTCCTTGCCCGCTGGGCAAAGATAAGGAGTATTTGAAGGGTTGGAAGTACAGCTCCCCATCCTGACCCTGGTGAGGGCTCTGCCCCGTGCTGGAGTGCAAGGGCTTGATGATGGGGAGGATTGAGGGTCACGTGGCTGAGTCTCTGCTGCATCTTTGCCTCCTGCCTCTGCCAGCGGATTACCACAGCAATGGCTATACCGTCACCAACGGCTGGAAGATCCACAACACAGCCAAGAACAAGTGGTTCGTCTGCATGGCCAAGACGGCGGAGGAGAAGCAGAAGTGGCTGGATGCCATCATCCGCGAGCGGGAGCAGCGCGAGAGTGAGCGGCGGGTTTGGAGGGCTCTCTTGGGAATCCCTGAGCTGTGCGTGGCTTCTGCAGAGTTGGGGCTGTGTCTAGGGAAGGGGCATAGGGTCCTTTACAGGAGGAGCAGCTGCAAGAAGCAAGCATTTGAAGGGGCAGGGAGCTCTGGGACTGCTCTAACTTGGTGGTACCTCAGGGATTGCCCACGAGACAGATGGAGAAACTGAGGCCTGATAGAAGGGTCTTGCTGAAGGCCTTCACCCTTAAAGATGAGGACTCTAGATGCTCCTCTTTCCCCCACATAGCTCTATGCCCTGTGCCTGAGGTTTTATTTGGTATTCACTGAATCTAATTCTGGGAGGAGGGTCCATTGGGGCTGCCCATTAACCTCAGTCAGGAGTCCCTCCGGGCACAGGCACCCCCGAGGCAGTTCACATGACGAAGTGCAGAGGCTAGATATAATTGGAGGATGGGCTTGGGGCTGGGCATGCAACAGCCGTGCAGAAGCACTGCGCTGTTTTGTGCAGAGACCCCTAGGCAGGGAAAAGGAGGCCTTGGTGCGTTTTGGGGCAGGTTACTCCAGCTTCCCTGACCTCAGTGATCTCATCTGATAAATGGGGATCCAAGTTCCTGCTGCAGAGGGCTGTAATGCTGCTACAAGAGGTCTCGGATTAGGGCGCATTTCAAAATCTGACACAAGATCCTAAAAACCTTCCCCACCTCCCAGTTTTACTGAGGAGGAAACTGGGCCTTAGTTTCCTCTAAATGTATATCCTGCTTACTTGAAATTGGGGTGTCATAGACGCCACACTTGGCGTGTCTAAATCCTAGCTCTTCATCTCTCCCCAGCCTTCTGCCCCAAACCTGCTCTTCCCTTGACCCCTCCCTTCACCCCAGAGCTCAGAGTCAAACTCTTGCTATCATCTCTGGTCTCCCCTGCAACGCCTGCTCCCCAAATTCAACAAATCAACAAGTCCCTTTAATTCTCCCCTTCAGATCTGGTGTGTTTTACCCATCCACTCCTCTGCTTATCTCCCTACTTCCAAGACAAGTCACCATCCTCTCTCAGGAATATGGGCCCAGTGGGGCCAAATCCATGGATTGTTTGTCTAGAGAAACTAGACATCTGGATTTTTAGGTGATATGTTCTGATCCTGAATGTTGCATCATTTGCTGTTGTCAAGATTAGATGGCGGTCAAAATAGAAAAATGTGGCAGAGGTTAGAGTCAGGTCTTGTGCGTGTTGTCATGAAGAATGACCAGACTTTTATCACTGGGCTGGAATGAAGATCCCAACAAGTTTTCTGATAACCTGTGAATCTGGAAACCCACCCTGGGGTTGGGTGGGAATAGGGAAGTGATTAAGAACATAGCTCTAGCGCTTGACTCCTGGGTTGAAGGCATGACTCCCAGGACTTAACCTCTCTGGGTCTCAACTTTGCCGTCTGTAAAATGGTTGTTTTGAGGCGTCAATGGGAGGTGCCTAGGGCAGTAACAGTCAGTGCCCTCTAGCTGCTGCTGGCTTGGTGGTGGTGGGGGGCAGACGGGGGGACAGGTGGCAGGCCGGCTTTCAGGAGCTGTGGGCCTGCCCCCTGTCTCCCTCTACCCCTCTGCCCTGGGTCTGGTGCTCTCTCCAGTGCTGACCGTGCCCCTGTGTAGGCCTGAAGCTGGGCATGGAGCGTGATGCCTACGTCATGATTGCGGAGAAGGGGGAGAAGCTGTACCACATGATGATGAACAAGAAGGTGAACCTCATCAAGGACCGCCGGAGAAAGCTGAGCACTGTCCCCAAGTGCTTTCTTGGCAAGTGAGTGGCCTCACCCTGAACGCCCTGGGTCCCCGGGCTCTCAGTTAGAGGTGGGGCAGATCATCCCCATCTACCCGTGTGGCCTGGCCCTTCCCAGGAGCTGTCCTGGGTGGAGCCATGAAAGGACCTGAATCCCCATGGAGCAGCCCTCAGAGGTCAAGAAGGCTAATGGGGTCCCCAAATCAGGTCTTTCAACCCACTGCCAGACATAAGTTTTTCATTGTGACCTGGTACACTCATCCACGTAATGTATGACTGAAGCTGAGATTCCACAGAACTTGCTGTGCTTGATCCACTCTGAAAATATCTGTTTGTTCTATTCTATTCTATTCTATTCTATTCTATTCTATTCTATTCTATTCTATTCTATTCTATTCTTCTATTCTATTCTATTCTATTCAGTTGCTTCTTCATTCCTTTCAAAATTAATGCTGGCAAGATCCATGACATCGCTTCACAAAGCACTAATGGTTTGAAAAATGCTGCTGTAGCACTTGGGGAAAGAGAAGCCACTGTAGGTATTTCAAGCAGAGAGGTATTGAACACAGGTAATTGATTACAAAGGTGTTGTAAGGGCTGGAAGAACAAAGGTAGGCACCCCCGCCAACGCTTTTTTTTTTTTTTTTTTTTTTGGCTGGGGCTGCCATAACAAAGTCATGCAAAACTGTGTGGCTTAAACAGCAGAAATACATTGCTTCACAGTTCTGGAGGCTGGCAATCCCAGGTCAGGGTGTCAGCAGGGTGGATGTCTGGTGAGTCCTCTCTTCCTGAGTTACATGTGAGGGGCAAGGAAAGCTTCTATAAGCTTGTCAGTGCTCAGCCTCCACTTTCTGTGTTTGGGAAATGCAGCCTCATTTTATAATGGGGGTTTATAGGGGTCAGAACACAAGTCTGACTCTTAACACTCAGGTCACCTGAGGGACAGGGCTGGGACACGGGTGAGGCAGAAGAAATCCAGTCCTTGTAAAATGGCCCAGATGTTTTGAGGCCCTACAATGTGCTAGACACTTCAGAGAGGACAAAGGGCTTGAAACCTCATGAAGCTTGTGGTGCAGCTGGGGAGAGAAGTTGGCCTGCAATGCGGGACCTTTGTTTAGAATGTATGGACTTAGGCTCCCCCCACTTCCCTAAAGCTTTTGCAGAGGCATAGGGCAAAAGCTGCTGCTTTCTCACAGTGCTGTGGACCAGCTGAGAGGTTGCCTGGGGTAGGCTTGAGCCAGGATGGTCACTGTGGAGCCGGGGAACCGGGACTGTTCTGGATAACTTGGAAGGCAACGGCCTTTGCTGATGGGGTGGAGAAGTAACGGGAATTCAGGACTGCAAGGCGCTGGAAAGCTGGAGTTGCTCCTTTGAGAAGGGGAAGAAGATGGTGAGAGGAGCAGGTGCAGGGGCAGTGGGAAGCCCGGGAGTGCAGTTGTGGGTGGTTACGGTCAGGCTGGTAGACATCCAGATGGAGATGTGAGCTAGTTGGTTGGATGCAAAATCTTGACTTGGGGAGAAGAGTCTGCATGGGGATGTATACCCGGGAGATGACATTAAATGGTCTTTAAAGCCACGAGACAGACTGAAGTGCTCAAGGGAGCCTGAAGGGAGAGAAGAGGCAGCCCTGGGCCCTAGGACCCGGCATTGGAAGGAGGAAGGGGCAGAGACCTCTGAGTGGAGCTGCTGGCGAGAAGGTGATGCTCCTCCAGAAGCCGAGGCAGGAGGCAGGAGGCAGGAGCAGGTCCCCGGGAAGGAGCAGGAGCCCGGTGGAGGTTGAAATGCTGATAGACATTCAGGGTGCAGTGTGGGTGCTGGGCAGGCCACGGAGGCCGAGTGTGGGCTTGGGGACAGCTGGCAGTGGTGGCCTGAGGCTCGTGGTGGAGGGACAGCAGGTGGGAGGGTTCGGACCCGCAGGGCGCCTTGGACTCGGATGCCCTGTTGCCCTCAAGGATCAGGAACTCCAGTTTTGAGCTTCCGTGGAGAGGAGAGTTTGGGCCCGGAGTCCTGCTGGCTGGGGCAGGTGGGGTGGGGCAGCCTGGCTGGTCTTTTCAGCTAACTCCTAATCCCACAGGAAAGGAGGTTTTTCTCTCAGGAGGGGCCTGCTTCCGGGCCCCCAGGGGCCGGAGAACCTTCCTGTCTCCTGCCAAACTGCTCAGTCAGGACGGATGAGGCAGCCTGTCTGATTAGAACTTCGAGGAGTGTTCTGCCTCCTCAGGAAGGATTAGGGAGATTTCTTTTACTGCCCATTTGAAACAGGGCCAGGTCTGCAGCTTGTTTTGTAACTACAGGTCCGAAAGGGCCAGACTTTCTGTGGGAGATTGTTCTGATAAACGCTTCTTTCTCCCTGCACGGCTTGGCTCTGTACACAGCCCTAGGGTTTGTGATCCTGTCCTCACCAGCGTCTTGCTGAGTCTTCTTGTCCCAGATGCATCCCTGGTCCCCTCGGTTGGAAGGACTTGGTAGCCTCAGAGATATTGATCAAGCCGTTTGCTCCATGCACTGGCATTCAGCCCTGTCTTTTAATCCCCACACAACACCGAGAAACAGGCACTGCCATTATCCTCATTTTAAAAGTTGGGAAACTGAGGCACAGAGAGGAGAAGCATTCTGTACAAGATCACAAAGCCACAACGGTGGTCTGGGATTTGAACCCAGGACTGGGTGGCTTCAGGCCTGTGCTGTCTTTCACTGTGCTCTGCCTCGTCTATTCATATTTATTTCTACTCGGCACACTTTATTTTTCCCTGGTAGTTCCTCTCTCTATAGC
The DNA here is from genome assembly GCF_009761245.1 of Sapajus apella. Taxonomy (NCBI): domain Eukaryota; kingdom Metazoa; phylum Chordata; class Mammalia; order Primates; family Cebidae; genus Sapajus; species Sapajus apella. The sequence goes on from NW_022437032.1 coordinate 7,152,797, forward strand.
TGTCTCCGCTGTTAGGAAACTGTATGAATATAAAAAGTGTCTGATTTATCTTTTGTTTTTTAGAGACAGGGTCTTGCTCTGTTGCCCAGGCTGGAGTATAGTTGTGTGATCACAACTCACTGCAGCCTCAAACTCCTGGGCTCAGGCGATCTTCCTGCCTCCTGAGTAGCAGGGACTGTAGATGCATACCACTGCGCCAGGCTTCTATAGCTATGTTTTACTTTTGTACAGATGCGAGTCTTCCTTTGTTGCCCAGGCTTATCTTAAACCCCTGGCTTCAAGCAGTCCTCTCACCTTGGCTTCCCAAAGTGCTGGAATTACAGGTGTGAGCCACTACACCTGGCTTGATTTGTCTTTATAACCATCAAGGGTTGGGCTTTGAGTTAGATTTGGGCTCCAGTCTCGGTTCCCTCACTTTCTAGCTGTGTGACATTGGGCATGTTTCTTAACCTCTCTGAGCCTCCGTGAATGATCAGTTAAAGAGAGATAGTAAAATATACCTCGGAGGACTGTTGGAGGATACAGTGAGAGAATGCATGAGACATGTGTGACCCAGTGCTGGCAAGACCGGCGGGAATTGTACTGGGCTGTGCATGATGTGAGGTGTGGAAGCGTGTATGAAGAAGGGGTGTCCTTCTGCCCTACTTAGAGAAAAAAGTCATAGATGCCACATTGAAAAAGCAAAGAATAAAATCTGTGTATGAATGTGGAGGGTGTCCCAGGAGGAGCATGGCGCATACCCTCCGGCATCCTCAGATTGTAGGGGAGACAAAACAGGTTCATTCACTTACGGATTTGCTCACTCAGCGTGAGCCAGTCCCCGCTGTGTGCCAGTCAGGAATAGGACAGATGAAGTCCCAGCCCTCAAAGAGGTAAGCACCCAGTGGGGGGAACCGGACAACAGAAAAGCAGACAGATATAAAGGGAATTTCAGCAAGCTGATGAATGCGCTAAGGAAGTACTTTGGGTGAAGTCAGGACAAGAGGAAACGGGGCTGGTTCAGCAGGGTGGGCAGTCAGGGCCCCTGAGGGGTAGCGACGTTTAACCACGATCTATGACAAGCAAGAGACAGCCATGAGAGGGTGTGGGGTGCAGCATTCCTGGCTTAGGGGGAGTAAGTGCCAAAGGCCTGAGGCTAGAGTCAGCTGTGAGTGATGGTGGAGCAACAGGAGGCCATCGTGGCTGGAGGCGAGTGTCTGGAGGGGCGGGAGATGTGGCCTCAGCAGTTAGAGGGGTCCCATCAGGGAGGGCCTTGGCAAGCAGCTCGCATTTCAGTCTTGGTGCTCTGGGAAGCCACTGGGGGAGTCTCAGTAGTGGAGTGAGATGAGGATGTCACTCATCACCCTGGCCCAGATCGAGGGCACTGGTGGAGCTGCCGGAGCTTAGGGTGACCATGTGTGATGAGGTGTGTCTGGCAGGGGCTGTCAGGAAAAGCTTCCTGGAAGGAGAAGGCCTTGGGTTTCACCCTTGGCAGAGATTAGATACCGTGCAGTTATGGACGTCTGCCAGAGTGAAAGCTCCAAGGTGGAAGGGGCCTTGGTGTCTTGGCCACCTGTATGCACAGGTGGCAGGGTGCACAGGTGCAGGGTGTTAGCATGCACGAGAGGGTCGGAAGGATTTGTCCAACACTGTCATCTCTAGGAGTCACAGGGGTGGGTATCTACCCCCCAGTCCCTACCCTCTTGGAGCCCATGGCCCACGGAGGAATCAGGCAAGAAAAAGGGGATTCTTGTGCTAGGTTGTAAGTGGTACCTTGGCCTGAGCTCGGGCGGCTTTCTCAGGAGGACTGCAGAGACATTTCCTGTGTATTCCCTGTGCTTCACCCTGACTGTGGCCATGGTAGGCTAAGTAGATGTTTACGGGGTGAATGATTCTAGGAGGTGGGAAGGAAGGAGGGGTGAAAGTGGGCACATCCTAACTCTCAGCTCACCCCACCATCCCTGACTCTCAAACTCCCCACCGAGCTAAATTGCCTGCTCCCCGTGTCTCCAGTTCTCCTCACACTGTCCCGAGCTGTGTCTTTCTGGGAGTGTGGACCTAGCTGCCCTTTGCACCCCACGCCCTTCCCCGCTGGCAGATCATAGTTTCCTAACCTTACCTCTCAGGGCCTCTGTGCACTGAACCCACTGCCCAGAACACTCATCCCTGTACCCCAGAGGTGACTAGCAGTGCCCCGCTGACCTGATACAGTTAGCAGACATGTTTTCCTCGGCCCATGTAGTGCTTTCAGAAAGTTTTGGATTTGATAGGAACATTTAATGATTGGGAGATTTCACAGGAAATGCTGGATTTCCTCACTCTCCTGAGAAGCTGTTAGATGCGTTTGTCTTCTAACATCGGGTCATGATGGGCTCCACTGAAGAGTGGCTGCCAGCTTTAGACACAGCAGGCGCTGGCTGGTTCCGCAGTCTCCTCCTGGCCTGTTTTGCATATTTACAAGTTTGAGACCCCTGCACTAGAGATGAATTTTATTGGGTTTTGCATATTGCATCCCAGCTCAGGATTTCCTATGACTAGAAATTTTGCCTGCTAAATCCAGAAGGCAACTGAATGAGCCTCTTGCCAGGTGGGCTCTGATGAGGCCCAGAGAGGCACGAGGACCTGCCCAGCTTTGCCCAGCAAGCTGTGAACCCTCCTTGATCCCTCAGAAAGTGGCAAGACCCAGTTTGGGCAGAAACATAGGGCAGAGTTACTGTCCTCTGGGCCATCTTCTTGTGCCCCAGGTGCTGTGGGATACTTCCTGTCCCCTAACTCTGGCCACAGAGTTGCTGATCAGTGCCAGAGGTGGCCCCCAGTTAGACAGCTGGTGGGCCACCGGATGCCGGCTGGAGAGCTTCCGAGAGTGGGCACTCACACATCTGTTCCCCTCCTTCAGCTGCTGGCAGCATTCTCCCTGTTGCTGAGTTCCAAGACTTTGAGAATGGAACTAGGGGTGGACAGGACCCAGAATGATCCCTTCCTCACCCGGGGCTCCTGTCCCACAAAGCAGATGTGTTTCTTCTGCTCCCCACTCTGCCTCCAGCCAGGGCATTCTGAATGTCCCAGCACGCACCGCTACCTACACACCAGGCAGATCTTTGCTCTGCCAAACACTAGGAAGCTAAAAATAGCCCTGCCCCCCTCTGGCCCTGTAATTGGAGGCGGGACAGCTGGTTTCGATAAGCAGGGCGCTCAGGCTCTGGCCAGCTGCCACCTGCTTTCATTGAACACAGATTGCCTCGGCGGAAACAGTCCCATTCCAGGCTCTCTCCCTTTTCCTGCTGTGTTTGAGTGGGTTGAGCTCTGGGCTGAGCCTGAGAAGCACCCCCAGGAACCAGGACCTGGGGGCCTGGCTGAGCCTCTCCCCAGTGGGCAGTCAGGTCGGGGTTGGAAAAGCTGCCTGTCTTCCTCTGGCCTGGGAAAACTTCTGTCTACCTGAGACCTTCCTGCTGACCCTAGAACATTTCTTTCTGTTGGATGGTTCATTCCCTCATTTGTTCCATAAATGATCGTTGAGCCCTGCTCTGCATCAGGCCCTCTGGTAGGTACTGGGGCTAGTGCCATGAAGAAGACAGAGAACACCCCCTGTTTGTGTCATTACATTCTGGTTGGAGGAGATGGTCAGCAAACACATAAAGTAAATCTGTAAACAAGACCACTTCAGACAGTGAGAAGTGCAAAAAAAGGAAGCAACACAGAGATGTGATGGATTGGATAGGGGCAGGACCATTTTAAATGAGGTAGTCAGGGAAGGCTTCTCTGAGGAGGTGACATTTGTGCTGAGACCTGAAGGATGAGAAGGACAGTTGCATGAAGAGCTGAGGAAGGCCGTTGTCAGGCAGGGGGAAGAGCAAGTGCAACGGCCCGAGGCAGGGGGGAGTCTGGTATTTTTTAATAAGGGAAAGATGGTAGGTGTGGCTAAGCCTTAACCAGTGAGAGGTATTGTGGGTAAGATCAGTCAGGGTGGCAGTGGGTCATGCTGGGCCTTGTTGATGTCCATGTGGGTAGAGTTGGGATGTTTTTCTGAGTAGTAAACCTGTGGGAGGGTTTTGAACATGGAAATGACATGGTGTCATCACTGTTAGCTCTCCTGACTCCCCGCCATCATCTTTCTGGCCCCCCTATTATTTCTTCCTGCATGCCTGTCCATTCTGTCTGTTCATCTGTCCAGCCACCACCCTACCCAGCCACCTGTGATCCATCCCTCACCCTTCCCCCATCTACTCACTCTCTTCACCACCCCATTGTTCATTTCTCTATTAAGTCATCTGTCTGTTCATTCATCCACTTACCCACCTATCTGCCCACCCATGTGTTGGCTGGCTGTCTGGCGGGCCATCTGTCCATCCATCCATACAATAATCCATCGACGTCTAGTCACTCATCACCAACCTGCTTGCTTACTCACCCTTCCTTCCTTCCTTCCCTCCCTCCTTCCTTCCTTCCTTCCTTCCTTCCTTCCTTCCTTCCTCCCTTCCTCCCTTCCTCCCTTCCTCCCTTCCTCCCTTCCTCCCTTCCTCCCTTCCTCCCTTCCATCCAGCTTGAGGCAGACCTGGAATCTGGTCACACTCTCCTCTCTGCCATTGGCATGAGAAGCATGAAGCCTCAGTATAGCCCCAAGGGCTATGGATTCCTAAACTCCACTTCCCTATGGGAAGTTGTAGCTGTCATTTCCAGGGGTGGATGTGGCCAGGTTCCTGTGGTCCCAGCATTGGGGAATTCCTCTCAACCACATACTATGTTCCTGGCAGTGAGTTCGTTGCCTGGCTCCTAGAAATTGGTGAAATCAGCAAGACGGAAGAAGGAGTCAACTTGGGCCAAGCCCTGTTGGAGAATGGTATCATCCACCATGGTGAGTGGAGGGCTGGGCCCAGCTGGAGGGGTAGGAACAGGTCAGACCCCAACTGTGCCATGCTTCCACTAACTCAAGCAGCTCCTAGCCTTCCGTGCAGCCACCTTGTTCCCTGGGCACAATGTGGCCCGCAGGAATGTGGATGCCCTTATAAAACTGCCTTTAGGGCTAGAAGACCCAGCACTCACCTAGGCACCAGCAAATCAGGAACACCTCAAAAAGCTGGGAGAAGGGGAGTAGAATCTTTGATCCATCCCTTCATTTGTTTAAGTTTTAGTTATTCAGCAAATATTTATTGAGTGCCCAGAATGTGGCAGGCACAGTTCATACCACAATGAACGGGTGGAGGACGTGCCTGTCCTCATGGAGCCAAGTTGGAAGGGACAATAAGATCTTTACTTACGTATCTTTACAAAGCAAGATAGTAAAACATGGTAGGTGTAGGGAAGGAGGGTAAACGGTATGGTGTTCTTTGGGAGGCCAAGGTGAGAGACCTTTGGATGAACATGTTAGCAGGATCACAAGGTCAGGAGTTCGAGACCATCCTGGCTAACACAGTGAAACCCTTTCTCTACTAAAAATACAAAAATTAGCCAGACGTGGTGGCATGCACCTGTAGTCCCAGCTACTCAGGAGGCTGAGGCAGGAGAATTGCTTGAACCC
>NW_022437032.1:7158390-7164865 GCF_009761245.1 Sapajus apella
TGTTGGGGTTCATTTCTGAATAGGGGAAATGGGGAAGGCCTCACCAAGAAGGTGACATTGGAACCAGGACCTGAGCCACCAGTGAGGAGCAGACCCAGGTGGGCATCATGGTTCCAGGCAGAGGGAACAGCAAGTGCAGAGGCAGAGTCTAAGTGAGTTGTGCAGGGAATAGCAGGGAGGGAGTGTAGCTGCCTCAGAGTGAGGAGGGGGTGTGGTAGGAGACGAGGTCAGAGGGCACAGGGCTGGTGGGAGAGTTGAGGAGGTGAGATCAGATCCTGTAGAGAATTGTAGTGTCTTTGGCTTTTACTCTGAGTGAGCTGTGAAGGTGCGGCTGAGCTCTGTAGAGAGGAAAGACCTGTTTGGATAAACATGTTGGTAGAATTCCTCTGGCTGCCCTGGGGAGACTGTTGGGACCAAGGGTGACAGCAGGAAGCCGAGCAAAGAGGCTGCTGTGATAGTCAAGGTGGGAGGCGAAGGTGGTTCGGGCCAGGGTAGGAATGAGATGATTGATATCTGAGTGAGATGATTGATGTCTGAGTGAGATGATTGATTGATATCTGAGTGAGATGATTGATGTCTGAGTGAGATGATCGATATCAGAGTGAGATGATTGATATCTGAGTGAGATGATTGATGTCTGAGTGAGATGATTGATTGATATCTGAGTCAGATGATCGATGTCTGAGTGAGATGATCGATATCAGAGTGAGATGATTGATATCTGAGTGAGATGACTGATTGATATCTGAGTGAGATGATTGATATCTGAGTGAGATGATTAATGTCTGAGTGAGATGATTGATATCTGAGTGAGATGATTGTTATCTGAGTGAGATGATTGATTGATATCTGAGTGAGATGATTGATGTCTGAGTGAGATGATGGATAGCTGTGTGAGATGATTGATGTCTGAGTGAGATGATTGATATGAGTGACGTGATTGATAGATGACTGATTGATATCTGAGTGGAGATTTTGGGTGATATGATTGATATCTTGAAGGTTAGGGCCTTATAGGCATTGCTAATGGATCTGAAACGTCAAGGATGACTTGTGGGATAGAGATGGCTCTGTAAATCTCAGCAGTGTGGTCTCAGGCCCCAGCACGCTTGTCCCCACACATCCATTGGTGATCTAGATCCAAGGATGTACTGAGCCAGAGGGGTCCCAGTGCAAGCTGGATCGAGGCATTTCTGGATCCCTTACCCCTGCAGATGCCCCATCCCAAGCTTCGAGTCTCAGTAGGGCCCTGCATGTAGCAGGAGGATAGGGTATCCTCCTGTGCAAAATGGGGAAGTCCTAGCACCCACCTCTAAAGCCTGGCAAGCAGTGAAGGCTGACACTGGTGGGCGTGGCCAGGAACCGAGAGGCGTGGCTGATGGAGTGAAGGCTCATGCTGGTGGTCGTGGCCAGGAGGGGCCGAGGGACCATGCCCAGCCACACAGGTCCTCTTGTCTCTCCAGTTTCCGACAAGCACCAGTTCAAGAATGAGCAGGTGATGTATCGTTTCCGCTACGACGATGGCACCTACAAGGCCCGAAGTGAGCTGGAGGACATCATGTCCAAGGTAGGGGCCCTCTGCACCTGTGACCCTGACTCAGCCGGCCTCGTTTACCTCCACCCTGAGTTTGCCACAGAGCAGGCCTGTGCCCCTTGGCCTGTTTGCCTCTGCCACTGCCCCCACCTCACCCCTGCCCCCATCAACCTGCCCTGCCCTGTCCTGGAAGCCATCTCTCCCATCAGCCTGGATTTGGAGGCTCATCAAAGATGTGACCTGATCCCAGAATTCCTCCCCTTTTTTCTTTCAGGGTGTGAGGCTTTACTGCCGTCTTCACAGCCTCTACACCCCGGTGATCAAGTAAGTTACTCTTTCCAAGCTCCACTTTCACCTCTACCTCTTCTTGGCTGTGTGGCCAGCTCTCTGAGCCCCCAGTCTCCTTCTCCATTAAATGGGGCTCGCAATGGCACCTACCCTACAGGGTTAAGTGAGTTAAGTTGTGGGAAGCACTGCAGTGCAGTGATGCGGGATGTCAGTTCTGGAGCCAGACAGACTGAGCTTGAACCTGCCTCGTAGTTAGCAGCTGTGTGACCTTGGGCAGACTTACTTGACCATCTGTGCCTCAGTTGTTTCCTCTGTGGAATGGGGATAATAATGGGCTCCACCTCAGGGCCTTTGTGCCTGCTGTTCCCTCTGCTCAGAATGTTTTTCCCCTGCATACCTTCATATTCGTTCTTTTACTTCCTTTAAATGCCTCCATATCACAGGGGTCTTCCCTGCCCACCTATATAAAGTGTCACCTCCCTGGTACTGTCTTCTGTATTATTCTGTTTTCGTGCTCCCAATAAAGACATCCCCAAGACTGGGTGATTTATAAAGAAAAAGAGGTTAAATGGATTCACAGTTCCGCATGGCTGGGGAGGTCTCTCAATCATGGAGAAAGGTGAAAGGCACGTCTTACATGGCAGGCAAAACGAAAATGAGAGCCAAGTGAGAGGGGTTTCCTCTTATAAAACCATCTCACTCCCACGAGAACAGTATCCGGGAAACTTCTCCCATGATTCAGTTATTTCCCACTGGGTCCCTCCCAAAATATGTGGGAATTATGAGAGCTACAATTCAAGATGAGATTTGGGTGGGGACACAGTCAAACCATATCACCTCCCTTTCTTCACTTTAGTTGTCATCGTCATCTTTTTTTTTTTTTTTTTTTTTTGAGACAGGGTCTCTCTCTGCTACCCAGGCTGGAGTGCAGTGGTGGAATCATGCAGTCACAGCTCGCTGCAGCCTCAACCTCCCAGGCTCAGGCAGTCCTCCCACCTGAACCTCCCAGGTAGTTGGGAATACAAGTGTGCACCACCATGCCTGGCTAATTTTTTATTTTTTTATTTTTATTTTTGAGACAGAGCCTCACTCTATCCCCCAGGTTGGAGTGCAGTGGAGTGATCTTGGCTCACAGCAACCTCTGCCTCCTGGGTTCAAGCAATTCTCACACCTCAGCTGCCTGAGTGGCTGGGTTTACAGGTGCCTGCTACCATGCCTGGCTAATTTTTGTACTTTTAGTAGAGATGGGGTTTCTCCATGTTGGCCAGGCTGGTCTCGAACTCCTGACTTCAAGTGATCCGCCTGCCTTGGCCTCCCAAAGTGCTGAGATTACAGGTGTGAGGCACTGCGTCCAGCCATTTTTTATGTTTTGTAGAGACTGGGTCTCGCCATGTTGCCCAGGCTGATCTTGAGCTCCTGGGCTCAAGTGACCCTCCAGTCTCATCTTCCCCCAAAGTGTTGAGATTATAGGCCTGAGCCACTGTGCCCAGCCTAGTTTTCTTCTTAAAACTTGTCTCTGCTTGACCTCTTGTATGTTGATCTGTGCACTGTCTTTCTCCCCTAGTGAACTGTAGACCTGGCAAGGGGAGGAACTCTTCTCTGCCTTGTCCCTTGACCCTGAGCTGCACCTTGAGACTGAGGAATGTGATTTTTAATTTGGCTTAATATTAATTGATTGAAATTTATTTTTTATGTTTTTGAGATGGAGACGGAGTCTCACTTAGTTGCCCAGGCTGGAGTGCAGTGGCACAATCTCGGCTCACTGCAACCTCTGCCTCCTGGGTTCAAGTGATTCTCCTGCCTTAGCCTCCTGAATAGCTGGGATTATAAGTGTACACCACCACGCCTGGCTAATTTCTGTATTGTTAGTAGAGACGGGGTTTCACCAGGTTGGCCAGGCTAGTCGCAAACTCCTGACCTCAAATGATCTGCCTGCCTCAGCCTCCCAAAGTGCTGGGATTACAGGTGTTAGCCACCTTGCCTGTCCTAATTGATTGAAATTTATGTTGAAATGGATAAGTATTGGAGAGCAGAGGCCTAGGGCACTCAGTAAAGGCTTGTCAGTGAATGTTGAAAGATTAACTTCTTTTGCCTCTGTTTCTGCATCTGTGAAATGGCCATAAGAATAGCTCACGCCTCTTGCGTTGTCATGAGGACTAAATTCATGGAAGGTGCTTTGAATGGCTCCTGGCATTGTATAATAAACACCAGTGATTGGTTATTCTTTTTATCATACAGCTCACAGTTGTGGATGAAGGGAGAGAAGGTGACCTGATTCTTATCCCATCTGCAGATTTCTCTGTCCCCCTGACCTGATAGCTCTTATCACCTCTGGGAAGTGTAGAGAGGAAAGACCATTTCCTGGCCCTGTGGGAGGTCAGGCCCTGGGAACCACTTCTGTGGCCAGTCCATGTCAAGGCTGATAAAGTCTAGTTGAGGGATTTCTATCAGGCTTTAGGACTGGGGGGTCTGACACTGTACTCCCTCTGCCATCCTGCCCCCGCCCTCCCGGGCTCCTCTGCTGCTGCTCCCGTGCAAGCCCCAGAAGGCAGGTGGGACTCCTCCGCCAGCTCCAAGGAAGGAAGCTGCTGGGGAAGGCAGCAGATCCCCACCCACTGCACATGGGGCCTGTCAGACCCCCCAGTCCTAAAGCCTGAGAGAAATCCCCCAATTAGACTTTATCAGCCTTGACATGGACCGGCCACAGAAGCTCATCTTTGTCAGCTTCAAAGCCTGAGAGGTTGTTGCAGTTTCGCTGCAAGGTTAGCAGAGCTCACAGGACCCAGGCTCAGCCGGGATTCAGATGCTGTAACAGGCCAGGTCAGTTACCTCAGGAAAGAACCATGAGACCCACAGGCCTCTGTGCTGCCCAGTCCTAGTAGACTCCACGAGCCCCTTCCATGGGCTTCCCATGTCAGTTTGGTTTAAACACATCAGTGCCAATCACAAAACAAAAGAAAAAAAGGAAAGAATGGGGGGGTCTCCCCTGCCACTCTGTGAGCGTTAGCGTGGCTCCCGAGCCTCGGTGCTGGTGACATCTTAGCCAGGATAAGTCTCTGTTGGGGGCTGTCCTGGTGTTGTGGGATCTTCAGCAGCATCCCCGGCCTCTACATACGGGTTGCCAGCAGCACCCCTGCCGCAGCCCCTCCAGGTCATGACAGCCAGAAATGTCTCCAGCAATCTCCTGGGCTAGAGACAAAGTTTCCAGAGCCCTAGAGCTGCTGCTTCCTGCCCCCCACTCTGTAGCTGGAAGGAGGCCTGGTTTAGAACAGCCATGCCCTCCATCACACAGCAAATGAAGTGTGGAATCTGAGCTGAGACTTGGACCCTTGCCCAATGCCTAGAGAGCCTGGAGATCCTTGACTCCTGGGCACGTCCAGCAGGGAAGTCAGGACCACTGCCCTCTCCGTCCTCCCTGCCCTGCCCTGCCCTGCTCACTGTGCGCTCACCTTCTCCGCAGAGACCGTGATTACCACCTGAAGACCTACAAGTCAGTGCTTCCTGGGAGCAAGCTGGTGGACTGGCTGCTGGCTCAGGTGAGGGCCTCCTCAGGGGTGCATGACCGGTGTTCTGCTTTGTCCGTCGGTGTGGGGCTTTTTGTTTCGTTTTAAACATTTCTATTATTTTAATTGTGACAAACTGTGCAGAACATAAAATTTACCATCTTGATCTTTTTTAAGTGGATAGTTGATTGGCATTCAATTCATTGATAATGTTGTGCAACCATCGCCACCGTCCATCCACGGACCTCTTTTAATCTTCCCACACTGAAGTTCTGCTCGCATTCATCAACTCCCCACTCCCCTCCTCCAGTCCTGATGACCACCATTCTACTTTCTGTCTCCGTGAACTTGACTGCTCTGGTTACCTGCTGTCCGTAGAATTGTACAGCATTTGTCCTTTTGTGCCTGGCTTATTTTACTTGGCATCCTATACTAACGGCTCCTCCATGCCGTAGCGTGTGTCGGAATCTCCTTCCTTTTTAAGGCTGAATAATATCCCATTGTTTGTACGTTAGTCCATTTGTGCTGCTGTAAGAAAATACCTGAGACTGGGTAATTCATAGAGAACAGAAACTTACTTCTCACAGTTCCGGAGGCTGGGAGCGCCAGATCAGGGTGCCAGCAGGTTTGGCATCTGTCCGAGGCTGCTCTCTGCTTCTGAGATGCTGCCTTGCTGCTGCGTCCTGTGGAGGAGAGGAACAGTGTGTCCTCCCGTGGGGAGAGGGATGGGAAGGGAAGGGCAGACTCCCTGCATCAAACCCATTCCCAAGGGATGCCTAATGCCCTTCTGACTCAGTCGTCTCCTGATGACCATACCTCTCAATAGTGTTGCATTGGGGATGACATTTCAACATGAATTTTGGAGGGGACAAAAGCATTCAAGCTGTAGCAGTATGGCTATACCATATTCTGTTTGTACATTCATCCACCAGTAGACCCAGGGGTTGCTTCCACGTTGGGGCTTTCAGTTTTAAAAATGGGATCGTCTTGGGGAAACTAGGACAAGTTGGTTTTATCCTGGTACCAAACTGGAGCCTCTGTTTGGAGTTTGCCAAGTTATTCCTTTCAAAAATGTTCCAGGGTAGCCGGGCGCGGTGGCTCACGCCTGTAATCCCAGCACTGTGGGAGGCCGAGGCGGGTGGATCACGAG
>NW_022437032.1:7164965-7212097 GCF_009761245.1 Sapajus apella
AAACCCCGGGGGGCGGAGGTTGCGGTGAGCCGAGACCGCGCCTTTGCCCCCCAGCCTGGGAAAAAAGAGAAAAACTGCGTTCCAAAAAAAAAAAAAAAAAAAAAATGTTCCAGGGTAGGGGCTGACCAGAAGCTTAGAGAATGTGGGCCTCAATTTTGATGCAATATCCCGAAGGGGTCTGCCCCATCCAGGTGTCGCGTACAGGCCTGTTCCCTGTCTCTTCTCCTTTATTGCTCAGGATCACAGATGCCTACTCTGGGCCAGGCCCTGGCAGGCATTGTGCGTTATCCTGTCGGGTCCTCTAACCTACTTGCAGATGGGGAACTGGGCCCAGAGATGCTGAGTGCTTGGTCCAAGGGTGCACAGCTTCATAGTGGCGAAGCTAGGACTCACTCACTATGCCTCGGTTCTGTGAATTTCTCAGGGAGTCCTCAAGAATGTCCATTTGTGGTGTGTAAAAAGAACACATTGACTCCCAGATGTGTTTCTGCTCATCTTGACACCAACAGGCATCTCTGGGCACTGAAGGAGCTTGGGAAATACAAGGCCTCAGAAAAGTCTACAGCAAAGATGAGAAGAAACCTGTGAAATCAAAATGGATAAATGTTTAAACATCTACAGGGTGCAGCTTTATGTTAGCCTCATTAATTGTTAAATTAAACATTCATAAAAACTTCATTCGAAAACAATTTGCTGACTGGATTTTCTCATGTTGCACAAATTCCTGATATGGATCGATGAATCACAGCCAATTTTTAAAGTGAATGTTTTTCAGCACCAAATAACTTCAAAAGAAAGTTGAGAAACATCCTTGAAAATAAGTTTTCTAGCCCAAAGAGTATGTCAAATATGAAATATGGGTGCATTTTAATATGTTTGCTCTGATATGGGACCCTAAGTCCTGGAGGTCTTGAAATATCTGGATTTTTTTTTTTTGAGGTGGTCTTGCTCTCTCGCTAGGCTGGAGAGCAGTGGTACTCCTCATCTTCACAAAAGATTCAAGGTGGCCCAAGATGACATGCAGTGTAGTGATCTCTGCCTCTTGCGTTCAAGCAATTCTCCTGCCTCAGCCTCCTGAGTAGTTGGGAATAACAGCGACACACCACCATGCCTGGCTAATTTTTTGTATTTTTTTAGTAGAGACAGGATTTCACCATGTTGACCAGGCTGGTCCTGAACTCCTGACCTTGTGATCTGCCCGCCTCGGCCTCCCAAAGTGCTGGGATTACAGGCATGAGCCTCCATGCCTGGCCCCAAATTATGAGGATTTGAGTTCCAATTTGCATGTCTGTGAAGCACAGAGCTGCCAACCATTGTACCACCCTCCCCAGCCCTCCTGAGAATCATGTGGAGTCAGCCCAGAGCACATGCTTTTATAGCCAGGCTATAAAAACCCTTCTTTTTGAGCTGCCATTGACTGAATGTGGGTTCAGGTCCTAGCCCTGCTACTTCCTAGCCCAGCGACCTTGAACCAGTTGCTCAACCTCTCTAGGCCTCAGTTTCCACACCTGTACAATGAAGCTAAAACAAATACCTCTTTCCCTTTAGACTGTTTTGAAGTTTCGATGAGATAGTTGTGTAGAGTGCTTAGAATGGTGCCTGGCACAGAGTAATTGCTCAATAAACGTAACTATTACTATGATTCTTCATCTCTTTTACAAAAGATGCAAGATGGCCCAAGATGACATGCAGTATTGAAGACTAAAGAAATTGTGGAAGGATTTGGGGGCTACCAGACCAGTAACACCAGGAAACAAATGGAGGTTGGGGGGTGGGGTTGGCAATCTGCAGAGTCCCACCTTCTGAATGTGCTGCAGACAGGTGGTGGGAGTTTCCTGTGTGGTTTAGGTGCTTCAGTCAGCCCAGAAGAGCCTGAGCTTCAGGGCTCTCAGAGCTGCCCACTTCTCACTGCTGTGGACTTTTCTGAGGCTTCGTGTTTCCCAAGATCCTTGGGTGCTCAGAGCTGTCTGTTGGTGCCAAAGCATAGGGAAGGCATTGGTCCATGGGTTGAATCCCAGGCCTAGATCAGCACGGGTTGGCTCGTGGAGACAGCAGGATGCTGGCGGGTGTGAGAGGTATTTGGAGATGGAGGGACGGGCTGCACTGCCGTGGGAGTGGCTGGAAATCAAGGATGAGCCCTGGGATTTGGGTGCAATAGGCAGATGGAAATACCATTTGTGGAGATGGGGAGAAGGGCAAGAGTGTGTGGGGAAAATGACTTTATCCATGGGCACGGGAGATGCCATGGGGCCTCCCAGCAGGCAGGCGGGGGAGAGGGTGGGCTTTACACACACACCCGGGACTCAGGCAGCCCCCACTGCAGAATCCGCTCCTTCTCAGCTTTTGGGTAGCATTAGAGACAGGTTAGAAGAGAGTGTAGGGAAATTAGACAAGAGAGCTCATTAGCTAACCTTTTTTTTTTTTTTTTAAATTATTTTTGAGCACCTGCCGTGTATCAGGGGTTGTTTTTGGTTCTAGAGACACAGCAGGGAACGAGACAGACAAAAGCTCCTGTTTTCCCAGATCTTATGTTGTGTGGATAGGAGAGACACTTACTAAATAAGAAGAGAAAGTGAAGTGTGTCACAGGTCTGCTGGTGCTTGGTGCAATGTGGTAGAGGGACGGTGTGGGAGCGGGGACCGGGGGTCTCCCCGTCACATGGGTCGGGTGGTGCAGTTTACACGGATGTCAGGGACGGCCCTACTGGGCAGGGACACTTGAGCAGGGCTAAGGGAGGTGGGGAGCAAGCCCGGGCCACATCTGGGGAGCAGCAGCTCAGAGGCTCTGAGGCAGGTGAGCTGGGTGTGTTTGGGGAGCAGAGAGGGGGCCGGGGCGGCTGGGTGGAGTGAGTGAGGGGAGAGGAGTGATGAAGCCATGTGGGCAGACCATGCCAGGCTGTGTCCGCCCCTGGAAGGGCCTGGGCCCCTCCAGGACTCTGAGCACAGGAGCGGTCGGAGTGGCCTCAGTTGACAGACCCCTGCCTCTGTGTGGAGGCTGGCAGCAGGGAGGGCAGGAGGAGGCAACGCTAGAAGTCCAGGCAGGGGAGGGTGCTGCCTGAGCACAGGGTGATAGGGGTGGCGGGAGTGGTGGTCAGATTCTGGATATTTTGAAGGCGGACCTAACACCGGTTGCTCATGGATGAGTAGGGCTTTGGAGGTGAGGAGTGGAGGAGGACTCCAAAGCCTGTGGCTCGAGCTGCCATTGACTGAGCTGGGAGGCTGTGAAAGAGGCCGGTGAGCAGGAGGCTCAGGCCTTCACCCTGGAGCACTCCAGCTTAGACACCGGAGGAGGAGGAACCAGCAAAAGCTTCTTCCAATGTTGGCGGCTGGTGCTGGGCATGGTGGGGGTTCTTTCTCATGGTCAGTGCTGGCTGAGGAGTTGTGGGCTTGGCCACAGGGCCCTTGGATCAGTGTCACTCTGTCCTGAGCCCCCACCCAGGACCCACATCTTGTTGCAAGTGGAGGCAGGGGGGATGTGGCGCAAGGGCTCTAACCCACCATGCAACATGTCCGTCCACTTCAGCAGCCTATCTGTGGCTTGGGCTGGCATGGGACACAGGCTGGGTAACTGAGCCGATGCAGGAGGATGACTTCCAGGAGATGGTTGGAAAGGCAGCTGGCCTTCGGCTTGGGTCACGGAAAGGGGAGGAGGGCGTGTGTCCCTGCGTGGGTCTCTCTGTGCGGGAGAGGTCTATGACAAGGATGTGACCTCGAGGTGTGGTTACAGCTAGTCTTGATTTCAGGAGTCACCCCCACCTTGTATCTTAGCAGGAAAGTGGGAGGAACACATAATTGTGTAGGACAGGAGGGTATTTTTGCTTTGGACCCATCTTCATTTCTAACTCTAGGTTATTCTACCCTTTAAAATAAAATGTTGATTGAATCCTTGCTGAATCAGTTCCACATGCGTTTGGCTGCACATAATGGGAAACCTAACTTACTAATAAGATGGTCTTCTCTCACATAATTCATTGTCTGGAGTTTTTGGTCCTAGAGCTCAACAGTGCTGTCTGTGGCCAGGCATCCTCTGCCTTTCTGTTCTGCTATCCTCATATCTTCTCTCTAGTTACCTCACAGTCACAATGTGGCAGCCATGGCTCCAGACATCACATCTGCACAGAACTATGGCCAAAGGTTGTCCTGTTGGAGAACACTTTTTCTTCTGTGTATTAGGGAGAAAACTTCCCACAGTCCTCCCTTCCCCTGCATGGTCTTTTCCTTAGGTCTCATTGGCCGGATGAGTCTGACATATGCCCCTAAACCAGCCCCTTTGGAGAGAACTGGGATTGCTGATAGTGGCTTAGAATTCCTTGGGATTCATTTTTTTGTGACTTCGGGAGGGGGCTTGCTAGGTACTACTCTGGCAACCAGCGTTCTTTAAACTCTGAGGATGAGGGGCATTGGCCGTTGGAGAGAGAACTTGCACTCTCTATCAGCCTTTGGTGCATTTAATCCTCAGAACAATTTGAGACAAATGTAGTTGTTTCCATTTTACTGATAAGGAAACTGAGGCTTGGGTTATGTAACTCGCCCCAGGGCACACAGCTGTCAGGATCGTGTGTGTGCGTGTGTGTGGGGGCGGCAGGGGTTGTCCTGATGCCTTCGTAGTCAGTAACAGTCATAACAGATCTGTATTAACGATCGCTGATTGAGTCTGAGCAGAGGCCACCCCTCAGGGGCGTCAGAGGCCTAGGAGAATCAAGGGCAAATCTGAGAATGAAAGAAAAACATGGATGAGGAAAGGAAGCTCAGAGAGGCTAAGGGATTGCCCAAGGTCATCCCTGTCTGGAGTTCGCTGTCTTTACCTCTCCACTTGGTGGTTTCTGAGTCTGTGTCACTTGGGCTCCAGGACACCCTAGGCTGTGACTGTCACATGGAGGGCAGGGGATCAGCAGGCTGAGCGGGAGAGAGCAGAGGCCAGGCCAAGGACCCAGGTGTGGGACGGGCACAGATCTGCAGGAATGCGCCCAGAATGTCCGCCACGTGGACTCCCAGGCAGATGGCAGGTACTTATGGCAGCAGGGTTCTCAGCAGGGGCAGGGGCAGAGGGGAGTCGGGGTGGGGGAGGTGGGGGTCAGGCTGACAGCTTAAGGTACTGGGAGAAGAGATGCAGGAGAAACTGGAACAGGAAACTTGGCTGCAATCCTTGGTAGCTAACCTCCCCTCTCAGCCTCAGTCCCCCACTCTGTGGCATGGTGGTGGGGTGTCCAACTCTGAGTGGCCTCCATTGTTACTGTGTAAGTTTGAGCAACTGCCAAGTCTGTCTGTGTCTCTGTTTCCTCCTCTGTCGAGTGGGGTTAATAAGAGCGATTGTCTCCAGGTTGACTGTACAGTCTTGAGTAAAATCCCGCAGCCCCTCGTACATGGTAGGTTGGTGAGAGGCCTCCTTGGGCATCTCGATGGGGTTTTGGAATTCACGGGTAAAGAGGCTGTCTGGGGTCCTGTATAAATCACACATCTCCCCCTGTGACCCCGTCTCTCCGCCCTGCTTTGCCTCCTCCATCTGCATTCCTCGGTGATTCTCTCCAGTGTAAAGCTAAGCAGGAACAGCTGATATTTATCAAATGCTCCCTGTGTGCCAGGCTTTGGGCCGAGATCTTGCACAGAATGTCTCATTCAGTCCTCACAAGAACTTGGTGGGGTGGGGACACGATGCTTTTCCCACCACCTTAGAGAGACAGAGACCGAGACTTAGGGAGGGGAGTTCAGAATCAGTTTTCAGACTAGGTCTTCTCTTCTCCCTTGTTTCTGTCCCTCCTCTCCTCTCCCATCACATCCCTTTTCTTCCCTTCCTTCCACTTTCTGTGCCCCACCAAGGCTAGACATTGAGTTTTGATGTGGGATGATGAGGTGAGCACGGCAGACAGCGTTCCTGTCCTCACGGAGCTTACACTCGTTGGGTAACAGACCTTAAGCAAAATGTATACATGGGTGAGTTAATTTCAGACTGGGACAGGGTGGCACAGACACCTCGCAGGGTATTATACTGAGTGCGTGTGACTGGTGAGAGGATGGGTGGAGGAAGGTTTGGGGGCTACTTTTGGGTAGTTAAGGATGGGACTCTCTGAGAAGGTAGCACGGCCCGGAGAGCTGCGAAGCCGGGGCAGGGCATTCCAGGTGTGCAGGAAAGGGTGGGTGCAGGTGCCCTAAGGTGTGTGGAGGGCGCCTGGGGCATGTGGGGGGTTCAAGGCAGGGAAGCATTGAGGGGAGGTTGCAGGGGTTTCGTGTGTGGCAGCTTCCTCTGGGAGGGGAGAAATTGCTTCCTTCTGAGAGGGCTGGAGGGAGGTGGGCTTCCTGTACAGGTGGCACATCGGGGCCTTCCTGTGTCACTTGTGACCTGAGAGTCCCTGCTGGCCTAGCTATAGGAGCTCTAGGACCCTGTGAGGAAGCTGGGACTGTGAGCCTCAGAAGGCCAGCTGGCTCCAGCTGCCTGCAGGCCCCCATCTGCAGAGCTGGGCCTGCCGCCACCAGGCCCTGCTGGCCTCCCCTGCCGGCCCCTCGCAGCTGGGGGGAGGCTGGTCTGGATATGGCCTCTCATAGCCGCCTCCCCTGGCAGGGTTCCAAGCCCGCAGGCCCTCCAGCCACTAGCTTGGGGTCCCGTGGGAGAAATGTGTCTTTATGGAGTCAGCCAGGGCAGGCAGTGTGGTGCAATGCCGAGGCCAGAGTCTGTGCCCCGGGCCTTCCCCCAGGGCCGAGTCCTGCTGCCTTTGAATAACAGCCCAGTCTCCTCTGGTTGGCAAATCTTCTCCACCGGGAGGGGACAGGCGGGGCCTCTCAGGACTCCTCATTCTGAGAGGCGTTTGAGTGAGAGGAGGTGGTGCCTGTAGCTGTCTCTTTGGAGTTCAAGCTCATTGACCTGGGTGCGAGCTCCTACATGACCTGGCCCCTGCTGGCCGCTCCTTTATCCAGTCGGCAGACAGCTATTGAGCTCGGACTCTAGGCCAGCCCCCTTCCCAGCATTTAGGATTGAGCGGGACACAGCAGCTCCGGCTCCTGGCTCCCACGGCCTCACTCAGCTTGTCCTCCATGGGCTGGCCGCGCCGCCTCCTGGTTCCTGTGCGCTCCAAGCTTCTACCCATCTCCAGACCTTTGCCCCTGCTGTTTCCTCTGCTTGACAGCCCCTCCCACCTGCATGTGCACGTGCACGAGCACACACACGGTCACACACTCGGCCTACATCTATTGAGATTATTTGGGTTGCAAGCAACAGAAAACAGTCCCTGGCTAATTGAAGGGAGAATGAAAAAGATGACTCATCGAAGGGAGGTGGGGCAGTCACAAAGTCAGGGAGGGCCTAGGAGGCCTTAGAAAGAACTGGCACCAGGAAACGCTGAGAGGCTGGCACGAGGGGGTTCTGTTCTGGGCACAGTCAGTGCTCCCGTTCCCTGTCCTTGGGGTCCTCCACTCATGTGTCATGTTCCTGGGGCAGGGAACATCCCGTTGGCCTCAACCTGACCTAGGAGGGCAGCAAACCTTGACTGACTGCCCCACCACGATGACATGCCACCTGGGAGAGTGGGTCCCAAAGGCCAGACGCGCAGGGCCCAGCACACGGGCCGTGCCTGTTCATTCTTCATGTTTCGGGTTGGATGTCACTTCCCTGGGGAAGCCCTGAGATGAACCAGGTCCCCTTGGTTCAAATTGTATCAGTTTGGAATATTTCCAGTGCCAGGATAACAAACCCAACTGAACAGTGGCTTAGACAGAAGCCACGTATCAAGAAGCGTGGGGCAAGGTGGTCCCAGGGCGGGTGTGTGGACTTAGGAGCAGACGCAAGAACCTTCCATCCTTCACGCTGCCAGCCTCAGCACCTCAGTGGTGTCAGCTATCTGCTTATCAGGGACCCCCTGCAGCTCCCACCATCGCTGCCTCACGTGACTTTATCCCAGGCAGGCGGTGGTGGTGCTGCTTTTCCCTCTTACTGAGAGGGAAGGTGTTTTTCAGAAGCCCCTGGTAGGCTTCCCCAGATGTCTTATTAACTGGTGCTTGGTCAGTTAGCAATTGCACTTGATTTCTAGTATTAGAGACAACTATGGAGGCTGAGCCAAATCAGGGTTTGTGTTTCTGTGGCATGAGAGAAGTCCAGAAGTGGGTGGTTCGGAGCTGCCAGAGTGATCTCCTGATGCCTTTGGGGACCACACTGTCTGTGTCCTTCTGTTCTGCCTGCCTTAGTGTGTTTCCAGCATCTAGGGCATCTTGTCATCTAAAGTGACTGCAAGAGTTCCAGCCATCACATCTTTGTTCCAGGCAGGAGGAAGAGAAAGGGCCAGGGGCTTTTGCCAGAGTGTCCCACCAGTGATTTCTGCTTGTCGCTCATTGGCCACCTGTAGCTGCAAGGAGGCTGGAGATGGACGAGGGCTTCTTGACTAGGGAGGAATGGGAGGGGGGTGTTGCTAGGTAACCAACATTGTCTGCCACTTAAAACCTCCGTTTTTTCTTTGTGGCATTGATCACAGTGCAGTAAAATAGTCTTGGAGTTTATAAATAATAATCACAAACCCATTTTGGGGTTACCGCGGTAAATGAACAGACAACGCCTGGCCCTCGTGGAGCTTACCTTCTCAGGTGGTTGTGGGCTTCTCGCCGGCCATGTACCACCTCTCAGTTGCTGCCACCTGACACCCTCCCCTGCTTATTCCATTCCAGGGAGACTGCCAGACTCGGGAGGAGGCAGTGGCGCTCGGCGTGGGTCTCTGCAACAACGGCTTCATGCACCACGGTAACCGCCCCACCTGCAGCCCCGCCCCTGGGGCCTTGCTCTGTGGAGCTCATGTTTGGGGGAGTGTGGGAGGACTGAAGCCAGGTCTGTGGCTCTGTGGACCCCTGGGGTTTGGGGTGGCCAAGAATCCCACCTCCTTCCCCTTCCCGTCCTGTACCAATGGAGACATCATTTCTGGTGTCCACTGGGGACCAACATGGCTGGCAGGACATGGGCTAGATTTGAAGTCCAATCCATGGGTTTCCATGGGGCCAGGTGAGGCAGGCCTTGCCTGAAGGCCTTGGTGGGGAGGGAGGAGCTGTGTCCTGTGGGGCAGTGGGCAGGTGGGTTGTGAATGTGAGGCAGGAAGCCGTTCCTGGGATGTCTGCCTCTTTTTCCTGGCCTCCTCCCTCAGATCAGTGCCTTTTCTTTCCACTGGGAGAGGTAGGTATTCACTTTAGACTTTAAAGCAGTCACTTTAGACTGCAAGGTGCCCTCGAGGCTGGAAACACACAAAGGGGGGTGGGTTCTGAGATGTTCCTGAGGCAAGAAGTTGGCAAGAAGGAGGACCCATTGGCTCCATGGACACCAGTTTAAATTACAACATAAGTTAGTGTTCTGTGTGCCTGGGCTCTTTCTAGACATTTCCCACGTATTTAGTAGTTTAATACTCACAGCCGCCCTTTGATGTGGGGATTAACACAAGCTGAGATAGTTAAGAAACTTGTTCAACGTTACATGGCAAGTAGAAGCCGAAGTTAGAACCAGGCCATCTGGAGCTGGCATTAGAACCAGGCCGTCCGGAGCTGGGATTAGAACCAGGCCATCTGGACCTGGGATTAGAACCCAGGCTGTCTGGAGCTGGGATTAGAACCCAGGTCGTCTGGCTTTACAGGTTACACACTCCACTACTCTGCTATGTGGCCTCTCCCCTTGAGGGCCCTAGGGGAGCCCTGAGTCTCCTATCCTTTCTTAATCCCTGCCAAGGTGCCATTTCCCTGTTTGCAGAACACTCCTCAGGGCCTTTACACTTGCAGTTTCCCTTGCCAGGGTGTGCTGCCTGCCTCATCCCTGCACGTGACTCAGCGTTTTTGCTCAGTCCACCCCTGCCCAGTGAGGGCCTCCCCACAGCCCCATCTAAAATAGCTCCGCCCCATCATCACTCTGCTCCTAGCTTGGATTCTCTTGTTTTTAAAGGGACTGTTCTCTCTGTGTTAGGCGGATCCCACCCCTCCTTTCTTTCTGCTCATTCTGACATCACATGTGGTGTGTTTGGTGTTCCAGGCACCGTGCTAGACTCTGGGAGCACAGTGACGACCAGGACACGTAGTCCCATGTGTGTTGTGTGTGTGTGCGCGTGTACTTGTATGTGTGTGCCTGTGCGTGCCTGTGGTGTGTGCAGAGGAAGGCAACAGGGATGCCAGTGAGGAGGTGATCATGGTAGTCCAGAGGAAGGAGGATGTGGCTGGGATCTGGTGGTGGTTGCAGAGGGGTGAGAAGTGGTCAGATTCAGGAAACCTTGAGCCATGGGAAGGCCTTTTGGCTGTTTCTCCTTTCTGGTGTTGGCTTTTTTTGTTCTCTCTGGGAGATCTGCAAACTTTCTCTGTAAAGGGCCAGACAGTGAATATTTCAGGCTTTGAGGGTCACATAGTCTCTGTCACAACTGCTTAATTCTAACTCTACCTTAGTAGCACAAAAGCAGCTCCAGACAGTATGTAAACAAATGGGTGTGGCTGTGTACCAGTAAAACTTTATTTAGAAAAAGCAGCTGGTGGGCTGTAGTTTTTTTTGTTTTTGAGAGGAAGTCTTGTTCTTGTCGCCCAGGCTGGAGTGCAGTGGTGTGATCTTGGCTCACTGCAACCTCTGCCTCCCAGGTTTAAGTTATTCTCCTCCCTCAGTCTCCTGAGTAACTGGGATCACAGGGGTGCACCAGCATGCCTGGCTGGCCATAGTTTTTTGAGCCCTGGTCTGCCTGCTGGATTTGCTGTTCCCTTGGCAGATTGAGCCACGTGCTAGAGAGCTGAGAGGCCTTTGGGTCTATCCCCTGCCTTGTGGCCAGCAGGTCCCCAGCTCAGCTGACTCTCAGTAGGCCCATGTGCCTCTCTGGGTCTCAGTTTGCCCAGTTTTCCATCGGAGGCCTTGCTGTCTCCTCATCTGCGCTCAGCATGCCCAGCGTTTTGTGGGAATAGGACTCACTGTTTAGCTTCTGGTTTCCCCAGCTGAGGTGGGCAGATCAGGGCCAGCGTGGGCGGCCGAGGGCATTTTCACCCATCCACCTCATCTCACCAAAGTCCTTCATTCCCAGAAGCTGCCCTGTTCCCCTCGGGGCCCTCTGACAGCCCGAGCCTCCCGCCAGTCAGCTGGGCACAACCTCTTGTTTGTGGGTGAGGGTAATTAGGGGTCCTCCCCAGCTGCTATTCCGGGAAGGCTGCTGGCTGTGGACTTTCCGCTGGGCGGTGACTCCCGGGCGATCCTGACGTCCTTAGGGTCTCTGGGGGAGAGAGATTGCAGGGCGTGACCCTGCTCCTCTGTTCCCTGCCGCAAACTCAAAAATAGGCTAAAATAGGAAAGGGCCAATTCCAGGGTTGTGGCTGCAGCAAAATACAGGGTGCGGTGCAGAATGGGCCACAGGGACTGGCCTGTGTGGCACCTTTCGAGGCACCTCCAACTGGGCCTGAACTGAGCCCACAGACCCTAGAGTATTTCCACCTGAGGACTGGCCTGGGGTCTGGCCCTCTTGCTTTAGGCACATTTGGGGAAACTGAGGCTTGCCGTTGAATCCCCACAGCCACCCCAGCACTTGGGTCCTGTTATTCTTGTAGACGAGGAAACTGAGGTTCGGAGAGGCTAAAGGGCATGAACACAGGAATGGGCTGAGCAGGGATTTGAACCCAGATCTGAGAGTATCCTATAAAGCCGTACCAGCAGCCGGGAAAGGTATTGAGGTCGGTAGCTCACTTGGCTGAGCTCGTGGACCTGAGGAATTCCATGCTGTTTTCCACAAATGTTTTGGCCAATATGCAGCATTGCAATTCTTCCTCCCATTCCCGGATTTTTCTAACTTAATGTTTGTAGTGGCATGGAAGCCAGCGGCCCCCTGGGGCCTGGCTCCCCTGGCTCTGGTGAAAGTGGCAATTTGTGTGTCTGTTTTCTCCAAAAAGGTAACAGGGGTGGCCTGAGAAATGGGCTCGCAAACAGGTAGAACTCCCGGTGAAATGTCCCGGAAAACTGAAGAGAAAGAAAGAAACGGCCCTGGCTGCTTTCCACTGAGTCACCAAATCCAGAAAAAGCCTCTGTCTTCAGGGACAAGGGGGAGGTCTCATGGCTGAGGCAGCTGGTTTCCCTTGTTTCAGGCACCCCCTGGCCTCCGACAGCTGCCATTACCTCCCTGAGCCTTGATTGCCCCCTTTGTGCACTGTTTACACTCAGCCCTGCCTCGTCTACCAGGCCTGGCTGGGCACTGTGGGGAGAGGAGGAGGAGGAGGAGGAGGAGGAGGAGAGGAAGGAGCCACAATGAGGGTCCTTCTGTTGCCTGCTGGTTCTGTGACCTAGGCCTCTGAGTCTTAGTCTCCCCGCCTGTGAAAGGGACACAGCAGTTCCTTCCTTGTCCAAGGAGTGGATGAACTTAGCATGCCTCCCAGTGTGCCTGGCACTGGGAGGTGCCTAGTTAAGTTGTAAATTACAGGGATCAGATCACCAATTGGTTGTTATTGGTTATTTCGATTCATTTCCCTAGCTTGTTCTAGAAAGGAGTCAGTATATTTTTTATGTAAAGGGCCACTTAGTAATAATTTAGGCTTTGTGGGCCGTATAGCTTATGTCACAGTATTCAACTTTGTCCTTGTGGCTCAAAAGAAGCCATGGATAATATAAACACAAATACAAATACAAATGGCTATAGCTGTGTGCCAATAAAACTTTATTCATAAGAACAGGTAGTGGAGCAGATTTGGCCTGTGGGGACTGAGTTTGCCAACTTTTGGTCCGAAGTGTCTCAGCATCATTTCTTTCTGATTACTAAAGAGGTTTAAATGCCTTTTCACAAACTGCTGCTCATTTTGAGTTTGCTTATGTTAGTTAACTGTTTGTATCCTTTCCTCATTTATCTGTGAGTTTCTCAGCTTTTTCTGGTTGATTTGTTAGAGGTTTTTTTATATTCTAGATATTTATTCCTCTTGGTTTTGGACACTATAGTTATCTTCACATCTGCTGTCTACCTATGGAGTTGTTATTGAATGCAAGTCCTTAATTTTAGTCTAGTACAAGAGGGTCTTATACACAGACTCCTTTTCTACTCTAGGACAAAGATGTCCTCCTATATTTAGTTTTGTTAGCTTTAGCTTTACTGTTCATATGTAGATCTTTTAATCCATTATGAGTTTAATTGTTGTATATGGTGTGAGGTAGGGATTCAATTTCCCCTGCCCCACCAGCAAGTCAGTTTTCCATGCACTGTCTATAGAACACTCTGTGATCATGTATCATCATAATAGACTAAGTTCCCACAAACACTTAGTCCTCTTATGTAATTTCTGTTCCCTTCTACTGGTTATTGATCTGTTTCTGCTGCAGTTCCACACTGTTTTTTACTATGGTTTTGTAATATATTAATATCTTTCTATAGCAGATGAGGCTAATTCTGACTTTTCAAGAGAAGTCAGAAAGCCAGATCTCTTTGTGAAATATCCTAATATGTTAGTGTTGGCATATGATTCCATTTTAATAGAATTGTGTTTGCCAAATCAAACGTGTCTGTGGCCTAGTTCCAGCCTGTGCCTGCCAGTTGGCAAACATGGCTATAACTTTCCCATGTGAATCTGACCACTGAATGCATGTCTGTGGATTTGCAGTGCTGGAGAAGACTGAGTTCAGGGATGAGTCCCAGTACTTTCGCTTCCACGCTGATGAAGAGATGGAGGGGACCAGCAGCAAGAACAAACAACTTCGCAATGACTTCAAGCTGGTGGAGAACATTCTGGCCAAGCGCCTGCTGGTAGGACCACAGCTGAGCTGCTGCCCCTTCCTTTCCAGAGCCCCATGCAGGCCTGGGAGTTGGACGACCTTCCAGCTATGGCCAGAGAAGGGGGCTCAGCTTGGAGTACCAGAATATGGGGGATTCTAGGTGGTCGGGCAACTCTGTCAAGAGGCTAGGCTGCATCACTGGCTGAGACTACCCTCCTAACAAAAGAGATTGGGCTTACAGACCTCCCTTCCTATCCCCTTGCTTCTCCTGTCCCCTCCCAGTACACTGTATAGAGTGGTTGGCCTCCTGAAGTGACTCATCCCGCATACCCCATAGCAACCCCCATCTTAACGCATGGCCCTCGGCAGGCAGTCAAGACAGAGGCTCAGGGAGGTTAGTTCTCTGGCCACTGCCAGGGTTGGAGCTGAAGGCGGACTCATATGAAGACAGCTCCATTAACTTCTCTCCCATAGTACTGTGGGGACTGCTGTTCCCTCTGATTTCGTTCCTCTCACTGTAAAGTCCTCCAGTGCTCCCCGTCATACTTAGGATAAAATTCAAACTCTCACTATGGCCTGCAAGACTCTTCCAGCCTCTCCAGCTTCATCTCCTATGTTCTCTTCCTCATTCCACCCAGCCACCCTGCTGTCATCTCTTTCCCTTCCCCTTCCTTTCCCCTTCCCTTCCCCTTTGCTTTCCCATCCCTTCTCTCTCCCTTCCCCCCTTTCTCCCTCTCTTCTCCTTTCTCTCTCTCTTTCTTTCCCCTCCCCTCCCCTCCCCACCCCTTTTCTCTCTTTTTGGCAGGGTCTCATGCGCCTAGGCTAGAGCTCAGTGGTACAATCATGGCTTTCGGCTGCCTCAACCTCCCTGGGCTCAAGTGATTCTCCCACGTTAGCCTCCCCAGTAGCTGGGACCACAGGCATGTGCCACCACACCTGGCTAATTTTTGTATTTTTTATATAGGCAGAGTTTTGCTATGTTGCCCAGGCTGGTCTTGAACTCCTGGGGTCAAACGATCCTCCCACCCCGGCCTGCCAAAGTACTGGCATTACAACTGGGAGCCATTTCGCCTGACCTCCGATCTCTTTTCTTACCCTCCAGTGCCTTGGGGCCTCCCTCAGGACCTTTGCATGTGCTGTGCCTGCTGCCTGGAGCACGTTCCTCCATGCTTTATGAAGTTTTGTTTTTCCGTTCACTCAGGTCTCAGCTCTCTCTGATAGCACCTCCTCTGACCCCTTGCCATGCCCTATCCCCTTAAGTGCTTTAATTCCAACTAGGTACATGCCCTGCATCACATTCTACATTTCTTTGTTTATTTGTTTCTAGTCTGCCTCCCCCACTCAGCAGGGCTGGGCTGGTCTGTCTTGTTTAAGATGGTGTCTCCGGCACCCATGAGAACTGCCTGGCCGTGTGATGGGCAGCATCTCCGTCAATGTCTGTTGACTGAATGAGTGCCTTTCCCTGTATCCCCACCACTGCCGAACTTCCAGACCTGTTTCCAGCATCCTGCCGTCCCACCCTGGTGCAGGACTGCCCTTCCCTAAACTCCCCAACTCCACGTTCTTGGTGGCTGGACACCTTTGGATCCGTGGGATTCATTCAGCCAGTGGCAGGCAGGCACAGATTGAGCACCGGTTCTGGGCCAGGCGCTGTTTGCATTTTGCTGTGCCTCGCCAGCCTGGATCTGGCTGCCTCCCTGCTAGACCTGGGACAAAGTCATGGTCCTCTGGGGGCTGTGGTGGACCCGCCTCGCTCCCTGACTGGGTTCCTTCTGCCCTGGGCCCTCAGATCCTGCCCCAGGAGGAGGACTACGGCTTCGACATTGAGGAGAAGAACAAGGCCGTGGTGGTGAAGTCCGTCCAGAGGGGCTCCCTGGCCGAGGTGAGGCCCTCAGGGGAGCTGGCAGGGGCCGTGAGCAGGTGGCAGAGTGGGGCATCTCTCTCCACACTCCTTGAGGCAGCCAAGCCCGGGAGATTCTGGAATGACCGCTGGCTCCTCTTCTCTCGTGGCCCACGTGGAGAAACTGAGTCCAGGACCCACTGTCCACAGTGGCTGGGGGTGCTGGGAGTAAGCACAGAGGTCCAGGGCTGTGCTTCTGGTATGTTCCACCGCTGCCCTCTGCTGGACGCTGTGGGGAGGTACAGAAAAAAGTAGGTTTCTCAGTTTTCTGCACCAAGTCACAGTGGCTTGAAGAAGATAAGATCATTGCCCTCAACCCAAAGCCTAGAGCGGGATGGGTTAGGAGGGTGAGGGCGTAGCTGGCCCAGGATTTAGCTCCGGGCCTTCCAGCTTCTCCTGGGGCTTGTAGAGGTGGGTGGGGGAGATGCACCTGCTGTGCTGGCACAGCGGGCTTGCCCCTGTGGGAATTAGGAATGCCTCGGGCTACAAGTAGCCACATGCCCGTGGCCAGAGTGGCTGGGCTGACCTTGCCAGGGATGTGAGCAGTTGCAAGGAGACAGTTGTCAGTCTTGGTTCAGGTCAGCGTTTCTTTGTCTTTCTTGGCCAGGCCCTCACAGACACAGGTGGCTGCCCCAGCGTGACCCTCGTGTTCCTGCACAACAGGGTCAGGCCCCAGCAGAGTTTCTCCCAGGAGCCGCCTTCCCATGAGCTTCGCTTTGTGGCTTCTAAGGCAGAACCGGGTCCCTTGTGCCCCTTAACCGCTAACCACAGACACAACGCAGTCACCCTGGTGGGCTCACCGAGGCCTGCCAGATGCCTTGGGCGAGCACTTTCTGCCGAACACATTTGAGGTTCCTTGGTGAGGAGGGAAGGAGCTTAGTAACCGTGTGCGTGTCTGTCCCCCGCTGCCCCACCCAGATGGCCGGCCTGCAGGTTGGGAGGAAGATCTACTCCATCAATGAGGACCTGGTGTTTCTGCGCCCCTTTTCGGAGGTGGAGTCCATCCTCAACCAGTCCTTCTGCTCCCGCCGCCCTCTGCGCCTCCTGGTGGCCACCAAGGCCAAAGAGTGAGTGTCTCCGGAGTAGGGTGTCCAGCAGCCCTGCCTCTCAGACTGAGTAGTGGCCCAGGGCTGAGGTGGGATGAACTGTCCTGGTCCCCCATGGCTGCGACCCATTGCTGGAGGCACACAACACAAGCCGGACCTTCATTCATTCGGTGGATGTTTATGGAGAGCCATTCTGTGTCAGGTGGCACTTGGGGTCCCAGGGGTCCAGCCATGTGGGGACACATGTGGTTCCTGCCATTCATAGATCTCAGATCTAGTTGGGGGAGGGAGCAGGAGACAGACGATACGCAGATAGAGAAGTAAGGCACACGCTGAGCCCGTGCTAGCGAGCTTGCCGCAGGTAAGTTTCTATAAACCTGAGAAAGGACCTGGAGTATGCAGAGGGATGGCTACCAGGGAGGCAGCACTGCAAGTGGGGGGAGGACCTGAAGCAGATGAGTGGGGAGTCGAGGGGATTTCTGGAAGAAGAGGGCTCCAGGCAGGGGAAACAGCCAGGGCAGAGGCCCTGAGGTGGACCTTATCTGGTGCTTTGGAGGAGCAGAAGGAAGCTGATGGGGCTGGAGCAGTGAGTGAGAGGGAGGGGTGGGTGGTGAGAGAGAGGGAGGGGTGGGGGGGGGGGGGGAGGGGGGGGGGGGGGGGGGGTGAGGGGGAGGGCTGGGAGTGAGTGAGGGCGATCTAGGCAGTGAGATCTGTGGGGCAATGGGGTCATGGCCCTGTAGGTCCCTGGTAAGGACCCATGGAGAGTCACTGGAAGCTGCAATTAGAGCTCCGATTATCAGAGGCAGAGGTGGCACCGGGGAGCTGAAGAGGTGGTGGCTCAGCAGAGTGCGGCAGCAGGCGGGAGAGGCAGACCCTGTTAGGTGTGGGTACGGGGAAGCAAAGTATTTTCTCTTTGAAAAATTTTGCCTCTGGTTTTTCACTTCTCCCTTAGACAGATCTTCTCTTGACAGGAGGGATGGCAAGTTTTAAACACAATGATTTCAGGAAAAAGGCGTGCTGATTTAGGGAAAATGTGGTTGATAGATTGGTTGACATGTGGAAGTGGCAGAGAGCGCCAAGGTGGAATGTGTCTGCTTAAAGCTATGGAGACACCTGGGTTTGAGAGCAGGCACCCAGCACACCTTTTTCTGCAGCGGGGATGGGAGGGATGACTGGACATGCCCCAGATGGGGATGTGGGCAGGGCACCGACGCTGCAGGAGCAGGGACACCCACTGCCCTCCCTGGCAGGCGCTGCCTCTCTGCTTTGGGGATCGTCCCACAGAATGGCCCAGACCTGCCTTCCAAGGGGACTAGTGTGAGTGTTTTTCTAGGGCCAGCACCGAGATGTGCGATATGCCGGGTCACTTGTCACCCTCCCACCTGCGATTGTTAAACAAATATTGACTGGCTGGAGTGCTGGTCTCACCTCCAAGGGCCTTAGGCCAGGAGAACGCTGGAGAAGGTGTGGGAGGGTGGTCTGGAATTTCCCTGGAGGGTAGAAGCTCTAAGGGCAGGCCAGCGGGTGGTGCTAAATCCAGGATGGTGGTGTGAGATCTGCCTGATTGACAGTTCTCAATGTATTTTGGAGCTGGAAAGCCTGGTGTCACTGCTACTATTTTGGGCTGGATTTTCCCAGGGTTTCCGAGGCAGACTCTCCAGGTCAGCCCTGGGGTTATCAGGAGCGATGCCGCTTTTCCTCATGGCCTTTTTCCCTGCCTCTTCTGCCTGGTGTAGGATCCTCAAAATCCCCGACCAGCCAGACACACTGTGCTTCCAGATTCGGGGAGCTGCCCCGCCCTACGTCTATGCAGTGGGGAGAGGTGAGTGGGAGCCTGGAGAGAGAGGGGAAGGTGCAGGAGACGGTGGTTCGTTCTGTGTGGCAGGAGTTCAGAGCCTTCTGAACTCTTGGCTTCTGTCAGACAGTGTACCATCAGCACTTACTTTCTGTGCCTGATGCCAAGACTTGCAAACACAAATGCCTGTTGAAGTCAGGCCGGCTGCAAGTAAGTAGCGACCCCAGTGGAAGACAGTAGGGAGTGGTGAGGACTATGGCACAGTGAAAAAATACATGTTCACTCTGGAAGGAGCGGTGGCTTTTCAGCTGGAGCTCATTATTGCCAGACAGCAATGTGTTCCCACTCTCGCCAGACTCAATTTTCTAAGAGAAGCTAGAAATGGGAATTTGAGGGCTCGGCAGCAATCCTTCTGTGGCCAGATCCCACCCAAGGGCCACTGGTTCAAGACCTCTGCTTTCTGCCTTGCCTATTCTTCGTGTGCTGTTAAAGGTATCACTGTGTCTTGGAGATGGAACCAAGCAGGTCTGTGATATTGGAGCCCAAAACCTTTTTGCATCTAAGTGCCCCCCACCCCCCAGTTTAAACAATTGTTCACTTGTGTGGTCATAGTTGTGCGTTTACTAGGTATTCATTAAGAAAATGCATACCATGACAGAAAGTTACTGAGAATTATATATATATATACATATGTGTTTTTGTTTCTGGTTTTTTTTTTTTTTTTTTTTGTTTTGTTTTGTTTTAGATGATGGAGTCTTGCTTTGTCACCCAGGCTGGAGTGCAGTGGCGCGATCTCAGCTCACTGCAACCTCTGCTCCTGGGTTCGAGCGATTCTTCTGCCTCAGTTTCCCAAGTAGCTGGGACTACAGGCACGTGCCACCACGCCCAGCTAATTTTTGTATTTTTTTTTTTTTTTAAAGTAGAGACAGGGTTTCACCATACTGTCCAGGCTGGTCTCAAACTCCTGACCTCATGATCCACCCGCCTCGGCCTCCCGAAGTGCTGGGATTACAGGCGTGAGCCACAGCACCTGGCCAATAATATTTTAAAGTAGGTTTTCATTTTGTCCTTAAAGTAGTGATTGTTTTCTTTTGACAGCTGAGCCTCCTCTCCAGAGGACATCGTCACTGTCTGGAGACATTTGTGTTTATCGTAACTGGGGAGGGTTTGTTTCTGGCATCTAGTAGGGGCATGGAGCCTGCTAAACATGCCCGCAGTGCACAGGACAGCCCCAGAGAATCACACAGAATGATCTGGCCCAGAATATCAGCAGTGCCTTGGTGAGAAATCCTGCCTCAGGACATCTGTGGAGATACTGATAATAGGTAGTCATATGTGTTCATAGGTGAAGAAGGCAAAAAGAATAAAACAGCCAGCCAGGTGCGGTGGCTCACGCCTGTGATCCCAGCACTTTGGGAGGTGGAGGCCGGCAGGTCACCTGAGATCAGGAGTTTGAGACCAGCGTGGTCAAGATGGAGAAACCCTGTCTCTACTGAAAATACAAAAATTAGCAGGGTGTGGTGGCAGCCGCCTGTAATCCCAGCTATTCGGGAGGCTGAGGCAGGAGAATCGCTTGAACCCAGGAGGCGGAGGTTGCAGTGAGTGGAGATCATGCCACTGCCCTCCAGCCTGGGCCACAGAGCGAGACTCCATCTCAAAAAAAAAAAAAAAAAAAAAAAAGGGAAAACAACTGCTATTTCTCGAGCGCTTACTGAGTGCCAGGCGTGATGCTAAACACTGCTTGTGTGTTAGCTCATCGGATCTCCCAGGGACCCTCTGAGCAGGGATTATTACAGTGTTCCCATTTTACAGATGAGGAAGCCAAGGTCCAGAGGGTGAGGAACTTGCTGAAGTTTCCAGGGTCGGCCTGTGGCAGAGCCAGGCTTTGAAGCCATGCAAATTCCCAGGGGCTGTACTTGACACCACCACACCATTCAGGCCCGGCATTGTCCCATGTCTGGGCAAAGCTCGGCATTTGTTGGCATTTCCAGACCATTACATGAATTACAAAAAACCCTAGGTTCAAGACCTACCGTTTGGGAATTGTGGAATATCTGAAAAAACTTGCCTTTGGAGTTTAATAGGCCTGGTTGGAATCCTGGCTTCTGGCCATTCGACCGAGAGAGCGGGGTTTAGCCTCTCTGAGCCTGTCTCCCTTTCTGCCAAATGGGGCCAATCCTGGCTGGTAGCACAAGGTGGCTGCTGGACTTTAAAGGAGACGAGGCTCCAGAGTGAAATGGACCCAAATCAAATCAGCTTGCCTTGCTGCGTCACCTTGGGCCAGCTGCTACTTCTCTGAACCTGTTTCTTCTTCTGCAAAATGGAATGTCAGTCCATTCTTTGCCCTGGAGTGGATCAGAGGGCAGCTGTGGGGCTGGAGGTGGAGTCTTTGGGCATGTGTCTGGGGATTGCGGTGGTAGGAGGTGGGGGACAGCCTTCAGCGGGCTGCTTGTCCTTGCCTGGCATCCAGTCTCATGCCCTGCTGTCCCCTTAGGCTCCGAGGCCATGGCTGCCGGGCTGTGCCCTGGTCAGTGCGTTCTGAAGGTCAATGGCAGCAGTGTGATGAATGATGCTGCACCTGAGGTTTTGGAGCACTTCCAGGCATTCCGGAGTCGGCGGGAAGAGGCCCTGGTGAGTTGACCAGCAGCCAGGGCCATTAGGGAAGTCCTGCTGGGTGGGGGTAGGGGGCTGAGGGCTGGGGGCTGTCTTCTGTTCTCTGGAGAAAAGCCTGCATGTACCACTGAATGTGAGTAGGGTGGGACTGCTGACCCAGCAGGGCACAGATGAGCCTGAGCTCTGCCTCCTTAAACCAGAGGAGCTGAGCCATGATACCCAGTGGCCTCGGTTTTTACAGCTGTGAAATGGGTGCGACCAGACCCTCTTCTTACCACATAGGCATGTTGGGTGGATAGTCACGTGATGTTAAAAGTGGATACTCCATTCCGTTGGGGGCCAGGGTTCTGGTGGAGGGTGATGTTCCCTCATTGATTCATGCACTGGTTCACTCAGTAAGTGTGTTTTGAGCACCTGCTGTGCACCAGGTGCGTTCGTAGACCCTGGGGACACAGGAGAGACTACATGTCTGCTCCCATGGCTCTGCCTCACGTTTTCACATCCCCTCGCTTCTGTATGGAGCATGGACTGGGCATGGTAAGGACTGAGCATGACTGGTGGTCAGTGAGTTTCCAGACCTCTGGAATCCACGGGCAGTTCACACCTCAGCCCTGTCCTTCCTCCCTACCTGCTGGCGTGATGGCTGCCTCCTTACTCTGGCTTCTGGCAGGGCCTGTACCAGTGGATCTACCATACCCACGAGGATGCCCAGGAAGCGCGAGCCAGCCAGGAGGTCCCCAGTGAGGACCCCAGTGGCGAGCAGGCCCAGGAGGAAGACCAGGCTGATTCAGGTAACGGACAGGGCATGGCGTGACGGGAGCTTCCAGAGGGACTGAGACTCCAGAGGGGCTGAGTCCTCTCCTGTGTCCCCTCCCCCGCCTCCTCCCAGCTGGTCCACCTCCATGTCAGCAGGTTTGCTTTATTGTTTTGGAGACAGGGTCTGGCTCTTTCACCCAGGCTGGAGTGCAGTGGTGCGACCACAGCTCACTGCAGCCCCAACCTCCCGGGTTCAAGCGATCCTCCCACCTCAGCCTCCTGAGTAGCTGGGACTATAGGCATGCAGCACCACACCCGGATAAATTTTTAATTTTTAGAATATTTTTTAGAGATGAGGTCTCCCTGTGTTGCCCAGGCTGGTCTCTAACTTCTGGGCTGAGGTGATCTTCTTGCCTCGGCCTCCCAAAGTGCTGGCATTACAGGTGCACCACTGCGCGTGGCCACAAATTGGAATCTCTCATATCCCTGGGAGATTGGATACAAGACCTACCTTGGATAACAAAATCCGTGCAAACCATGTTCAAATAAGGCAGACACTGAGCTGTAACCAGCCCAGCTGTTTCTGTACCCCACTTCCATTTCCAGATTCTACACATCACTTTTTTTCCTATCCATAAATTTCCTCCCAGTTTATTCTGCAGTGTTATGTCAGTTTCTGATGGCTGCTGTGGCAAAGTGCCATAAACTCAGCAGCTTAAGAAACACGCACTGTAAGTTATTACTTACAGCTCTGGAAGTCAGAAGTCCGAGTCCCACTGGGTTGAAGTCAAGGTGTCCACAGGGCTGTGGTCCTCCTTGGTGCTGTCGGGGAGAATCCGTTTCCTTGCTGGTTTCGGCTGCCTGGTCCAAGCCACCATCGTTTCTTACCAACACTGTTGCAGTAGCCTGCTCACGGCCTTATTCTCCTCCCAGAGGCTGTTCTCCTAAATATGAAGAGGCCCTTTCAGTGGCTCTCTCCCTCCTCAAGGCTAAGACAGGAGTTTACCGTGGCCTTCGATGCCTTGTGTGATCTTGTCCAGACTGGCTCTCCAGCACCTTCCATCATTTCCCCACTTGCCCTCTCTGCTCCGGCTACTCTGGCTGAATGTACTCCTGCCCTGGGGCCTTTGCGCTCGCTGTGCCCACTGCCTAGAAGGCTTCCTCCAAAGCCCTCCTCGCCTCACCTCACCTTCCTCCCCTCACTCTGGTCTCTGCTGAGATGTTACCTCATTTGGCTTCCAGCCTTCCCGCTGCTGTCCCTGGGTCCCCGTCTGAGCCTGTGTGAGGACAGCCCTGTGGTCAGCCTGACTGTGGACAACGTGCATCTGGAACATGGTGTGGTGTATGAGTACGTGAGCACAGCGGGCGTCAGGTGCCACGTGCTGGAGAAGATTGTGGAGCCCCGTGGCTGCTTCGGCCTCACCGCCAAGGTCTCCTTGGGCCCTGCCTGGCCCTGCTCTACCCTGAGGGATTAAAGGCAGTTTCTCGTATCAGAGGTTGGGAGAAGGAGTTGGGTGGGACACCTGAATCCCATTTCCTTGGCTAAGCCTGGAGCCCTGAATTCTGGCTGTTCTCCTACCACAGGGTAGTGTGGGACGGTGGAGTGACTTGTCCCTTTTAGCCTCAGTTTACTCCCCTGCACCACGGGCCAGTGATATACCTGCCCTCATGGGGGTATTACCAGTGGGACAGGAGTCACTGTGGGTGAACCGCTCAGGATCCTCCCGGCACACGGGCAGTGCTCAGTAGCCATTGACATTTCCGCAGGTCCTGGAGGCCCTTGCTGCTGACGACAGCGTCTTTGTGGAGAACTGCGGGCGGCTCATGGCCCTGAGCAGCGCCATGGTGACCATGCCTCACTTTGAGTTCCGCAACATCTGCGACACCAAGCTGGAGAGCATTGGCCAGAGGATCGCCTGCTACCAGGAGGTGCCTGCCGCTCCCCCCGGGGCCTCTGCCACGGGTCCCAGATATAGCATCTCAGACTGGGATATTTGGGTTGTCAATGTCAAAGCCCAACCCAACTCAGCTGAAACGAACAGGAGAATGTATGGTGTGTATTACTGAAAAGGACGGAGGTGAACTTACCATAGCATCATGGCAGAGTGGCCTCTCTGCATCTCCTGGCTTCGTTCTCCTTTGTGTTGGGTTCACTCTCAGGCAGGCCCTTCTCATGTGGTGAGGACACGTTAGCCCTTGGTAGCTCTAGCCTCAGCCAGCCCAGGTGAAATTAACTCCAAGGCGCTCTTGTTGGCTTGGCTTGGGTCACTTGGCTCACTCAGTTCCAGTCGCCATAGGGATGGAGAGGCACCCTGACCCTGAACTTCAGGAACCGAGGGTTGGGCAGAGACAGTGCTTCAAGGATGGCTCAGGGGTAGCTAAAATGGAGCCATGGATGGGGTGGGCACCCAGAGGCCTTGGGTTCCTCCAGGCCTTCCCTGAAATCTGGAGCCATGAAACACGGTACAAGGGTTCCCCGTCTCATTTGGAGCTACTGGCATTTTGTCCAACTGTGGGACATCTGGCCTAGGCCAGGATAAAGTGGATCCTAGGTGTGGGCCAACATTTCCAGACCCTGCCCTCCGACTCACGACCTCATGGCCTCCACTTTCTCAGTTTGCAGCCCAGCTGAAGAGCAGGGTCAGCCCGCCCTTCAAACAAGCCCCCCTGGAGCCCCACCCGCTGTGTGGCCTGGACTTCTGCCCTACCAATTGCCACATCAACCTCATGGAAGTGTCCTACCCCAAGACCACCCCCTCAGTGGGCAGGTCCTTCAGCATCCGCTTTGGACGCAAACCCTCCCTCATCGGCCTTGATCCGGAGCAAGGTACCTGCGTGTGTCTATTAGAACTTGGGTTCAGATTCTGCACTCCAGATCTAAAATAGAAAACTGTCTGAAGGTCAGCTGCCAGGGCTGGAATGGCAGCTCATGGTCATCAGGGATGACCGGCCGTCTTTGTGGGCAGCATCTCTAGATGTGGCTTTATGCCTTGTGGATGATGGTGTCTGCTGGGGTGCTGGCCATCATGTCTGTATTGCAGGCAGGAAAAAGAGCACAGTAGTTAAAAGCATGTTAGCACCAGACTGGAACATTCTTCTTGAAGTAACCGAATGGATTAAGAGTGTTTAAAAGGGAAAATTTCCTCCTTCAGTGGGATCCTTGAAATGGGTTTTATTGTTCTGCCCGAAGGCCCCGTGGATGCTGGGGGCTGTTTTCCAGTGAGCTCTCCCTTCCTCCTCTGCAGGCCACCTGAACCCCATGTCCTACACCCAGCACTGCGTCACCACCATGGCTGCCCCCTCCTGGAAGTGCTTGCCTGTTGCAGAGAGTGATCCCCAAGGCCAGGGTCTCCATGACAGCAGCTTCATTGGCCAGGAAGACCGGGGCCTGAGCTTCCTGCTCAAGCAGGAGGACCGTGAGATCCAGGATGCCTACCTGCAGCTCTTCACCAAGCTGGATGTGGCCCTGAAGGAGATGAAGCAGTACGTCACCCAGATCAACAGGTGAGCCCTGGCCCCGGGAGTGTCCGGAGTGATTGGGGGCAGGCAGGTGTCTCAGTCCCGGCTCTGTGGACACTGTGGGTAGTATCATTCTTTGTAGTGGGGTTGTGGGGGGGGCTGTCCTGGACATTATAGGCTATTTCCAGTATCTTTGTCATCTGCCCACTAGATACCGGTAGCACCCCCTCCCCCGATTGTGACAACCAAAAATGTCTTCAGACACTGCTACATGCCCCACTTCGGGGAAAATCATCCCTGATTGAGAACCACTGCTCTAATGAAATATTGTGGATATAGGCAGTGCTCATCAGTGAGGCTAAAACCATCTGCTGAGAGATTCTGGGGGCAGCTTTATAATTTTAACATCACAGACAGTTAGACAGCTGGACAAGTGGCCCTTTTGCTGTAATACAACAGGACACACACAGAGCCCCGCCCACAGGGGTCTTGCCAGCAGATACGGCTGTCACCTCACGAAGGCTCCAGTTCCCACTACTCAGCTCTAGGATGAGGGGATGAAGGTGGTTCACTGGCACCTTGGGGAAGCTTTTGGCCAAATCTGGAGGGTGGGTGATTCTACGTGACAAATGACCTGGTTTCTTCAACGAATGACGGGGAAGCAGGCGTGGGAAAGAGGGGGAACTGTTAGAGATTAAAGAAGCTTGAGAGACGGACCAGCCAGATGCAGCGTCTGAACCCACTTAGAAATCCGTTTCTAGCGTGCCCATGTGAGGTGGCATTTTGAAACAATCAGGGATGTTTGTCCACAGACTGGGAGCGGGATGGTGTTGAGGACTCATTCATTCTGTTAGGCGCAGTTGAGCACTGTGGTCACGTGTGAAGCAATGTCTCTCACTCTCGACACCAGTGACATTTGGGGCTGGATTACTGCTTGCTGGTGAGCCGTCCTGGGTGTCGGAGGATGTTTAGCAGCATCTGGGGTCTCTACCAATGAGATGCTGGTAGCAACATTCCTGTTGAGTTGAAACAACTAGCAGTGTCTTTGGACGTAGCTAAAGGTTTCCTGGGGGGCAAAATTGCCCCAGTTGGGAACCACCTGTTTAAAAGAAAGTCCATATGTATTTGAGTCACCCGTGGAAGTAGGTATGGGGGGATCACCTGCTATCTTGGACTCGTTTTAAATGCTCCAGTGGGCTGGGCACGGTGGCTCATGCCTGTAATTTCAACACTTCGGTAGGCTGAGTTGGAAGGATTGCTTGAGTCCAGGAGTTTGAGACCAGCCTGGGCAATGTAGTAAAACCCTGTCTCTACAAAAAAAAAAAAAAAAAAAATCCTAGGATTAGGCAGGTGTGGTGGCATACACCTGCTGTCCCAGCTCATCAGGGTGCTGAGGCAGGAGGATGACTTGAGCCCGGGAGATCGAGGCTGCAGTGAGCCATGATTGCGCCACTGCGCTTCAGCCTGGGTAATGGAGCGAGACCCTGTCTCAGAGCAGCAAAAATGCTCCAGGGAAATACAAAGTGTTGGGGATAATGGAGGAAACAAGGTGGACCTGAGCGGCTGCTGTTGCAGCTCCCTGCTGGATACCTGGGCTCTTCGTATTCTCTCTACTTTTGTGTATGATGGAAGTATTTCATGATAAGGGGGAAAGAGTGTAAGCTCTGGAGCTGGGAGGCCTGGGTTCAAGTCCTGGTCCTACTACTTATCAGCTGTGCAAACTTAGGCAAGTCACTTAACCACTCTGAGCCTTGGTTTCCTCGTTTGTCAAATGGGCAATTGAGGCTAATCATGCTACTGACTTTGTATAGATGGGGTAGGATTACATCTAGCCATGGCTTACGGATCACTGCTCACTTAGAAGACATGAGACATGGTTCTGAGCACTTTATCTAGCTGTCATCCAGGCTACAGTGTGATGATGTGATCATAGCTCACCACAGCCTCAAACTCCTGGGCTCAAGTGATCCTCCTGCCTCAGCCTCCTGAGTAACTAGGACTACAGGCACATGCCACCGTGCCTGGCTAATTTTTGTATTTGTTACAGAGATGTGGTCTCACAGCTGGTCTTGAACCCTTGAGCTCAAGAGATCCTCCCACCTCAGCCTCCCAAAGTGCTAGGATTACAGGTGTGAGCCACTGGGCCTGGCCTGTTTACTCACATTTTAACTCCCTTAATTGTCACAGGAGGGTAAGATACAGATACTGATATGATCCCATTTTACGTATGAGGAAACTGAGTTTCCAAGCGTTTAAATAATTAGCTTTAGGTCTCTAAGCTAGGAAATGGCATTGTTGGGATTTGAATCTGGGGTTTCGCTAGCTTCAGAACTGTGCTCTTAACCATCACTCAGACCCGACGTCGGGAATTGATGAGCTGTGGCCCATCGGCCATATGGCGACATCGGTCTGTTGTTTTCCTTTTTTACTTTTGGAGATGGAGTTTCCCTGTTTTGCCCACGCTGGAATTCAGTGGTATGATCTCAGCTCACTGCAACCTCTGCCTCCCAGGTTCAAGTGATTCTCCTACCTCAGCCTCCCGAGTAGCTGGGATCACAGGCACCCACCACCACACCCAGCTGATTTTTGTATTTTAGTAGAGAGAAGTTTTCGCCATGTTGGCCTGGCTGGTCTCAAACTCCTGACCTCAGGTGATCAGCCTGCCTTGGCCTCCCAAAGTGCTGGGATTACAGGCGTGAGCCACCACACCCAACCTGTTTTCATTTTTAAACAAGGTGTCATTGGAACACAGCCACGCCCATTTGCTTCCACACTGTCCGAGTCTTTCCTGCAGCAGGTTGAGTGGTTGTCACTGAGACCCCGAAGCCTATCAAGTTGGAAGGATTTACTCTCAGGGTCTTTAAAGAAAAAGCTTCCTGGCCTGCGTTCTGGTAGAGCCTTGTGTAGCTTGACCATGAAAGAAGAAGCTGTGCGTCTCACAGCCCAGCGGGAGGGCCAGTGCTCATGCCTGTAGCCACTGGTGGATTTTCAGGGAAGGGACACGAAGGGCCAGGTCTATGTTTCTGACTTCAAGGCCTTTGCTCTCATAGGCTGCTGTCCACCATCACAGAGCCCACCTCGGGAGGGTCCTGTGACCCATCCTTGGCTGAGGAGGCCTCCTCCCTGCCCCTGGTCAGTGAAGAGAGCGAGATGGACAGGAGTGACCATGGCGGCATCAAGAAGGTGTGCTTCAAGGTGGCCGAGGAGGACCAGGAGGACTCAGGCCATGACACCATGAGTTACCGCGACTCCTACAGGTGGGTGCCTCCGTAGGGGGCCTGGGGTTAGATGAGGATGTCCCTGGACAGGTGAGGCCACAGAGCCGTGGCAACATCAGAATCAGTGAACATTTCCCAGGGTGCAGTGGGCTCAGGGCGCTGTTGCTGATAATGGTTTTGGGGGATTATCTGAGCCCCCAAAGCACATCCCAAAAACCCACTTAGACTCCCAGCCTCAAACCTGACATTTTACGGTTCACCCCACATGGATCCATCTGTTCCGCCTCGGTGTCATCCCACACATGCTGACATGATGTTGTCAGACACAGGGCAAGATTCCGTGGCGTGTTCGAAAACTCAGTATAAGACATACGGTTTCTGAAACAAACGCTATTCCTGTTTACTTAGTCCAAGGAGGAAGAGCACATTTGTATTTTTGCCTCCTAACCTGAGATGATCTAAATTTTCTACTGGTTAATTATAACAAGATCAGTAAGGTCCTGAGTAGTGGTTAAATAGACTAAAACTCAGTTTCCTGTAATAAGGCCATATCATGGGTAAGTTTAATTCCTTCCTGTAGATAAGCAAGCCCTGCGGTCCCAGTGAAAGGTGACATAACATTTGCCCACTGTGTTTACGTGGAATCTTAGAGGGGTGTTTCAGTTGTTTGTGGGCAAAACTCAGAACTGAAACAGCTTGAGAAGACAGCCTTCCCCCGTCCTCCCATCGTTAATGCTCTTCCTATCTTCAAGGGATTTGCCCGACCCTCATTCCCAGCTTGCCTGGCACCTGTGGAATGAAGGAGACGTGCTGGCTGCTGTGGCACTTCGTGTCCTCAGAACCTCATGTCCGCAGCCTGAGATTTCACCGTCTCTCTGGGATTTCATTCTTACATTTTTGGGTCCTCCAGTTTTTCCGTTAATTTTCAAAAAAGTGAAGGAAAAAGTGTCAGGATTGTGGTTCTGAGGTCCTGGGTCCCTGTCCTCAGGAGGTTTCCAGCCAGCTTGGGGGCTGGGGAGACGGAAGATAGAGCTGCGTGGTTGCATGTGGAATGGGCAGGTGTCTCAGGGCAAGGCTGTCCCTTGGGGACACTGGACAGAGTGACACCTGAGTGGAAGTGATTCACCATCCTCCTCCTATTTCTGCCTTTCTGTGCTAGAGCGTAGAAACATTTCCAAACCCTCAGGCATGGAAAGCCCACCAGGCCGGTCTTCCCTGCCCTTGGCACCCAGGGCCGGTGCTCAGTGCCCTCTCTGGGCTGCATGCCCACCCGAGGGCCCAGGGGTTTTGTTTACACTCTAGAAAGTGGGTTTCGGGTGCTGGGATCGGATGGCCTGAGCTAAGGGTGACTCAGCCCCTTCTCTGGGCCCCTCTGCAGTGAGTGTAACAGCAATCGGGACTCGGTCCTGTCCTACACCAGCGTGAGAAGTAACAGCTCCTACCTGGGCAGCGACGAGATGGGGTCTGGTGAGTGGAGCGGCAGCGGCCAGTGCTCAGGGAGAGGCTCCTCCCCATGAGATTTAGTTTTAGTTTACTTTATTGTACTTACTCTGCGTTATATTGTTTTGTATTTTATTACATGGTCCTGTACTTGATTTCCTTCCATTCATTCATTCAGCAAATATTTATTGAGTCTCTTATTATGTGCTGGGTGCTGGGAATGCAGCAGTGAATGAAACAAACTTCTCAGCCCTCTTGGAGCTGATGTTCTCCCTGAATGTCATGGACATGGAACAGATAGAAGCATGCATGGTGCAGTTCTGTGTGCTTGTGTATGGTCACGTATGATGAGTGGTTGTGATGAGGGTGCTGACAATAAACAGGTTAACCTCAGGGTTTATGTAAAAATGATAACATGCACAAACCAAAAATCCAAATGACATGGAGCAGTTCAAAGAAGTACATAAGGCTGGGTGTGGTGGCTCACGCCTGTAATCCCAGCACTTTGGGAGGCCGAGGTGGGTGGATCACTTGAGGTCAGGAGGTCGAGACCAGCCTGGCCAACATGGTGAAACCCCATCTCTACTAAAAAACACAAAAATTAGTTGTGGTGGTACACACTTATAATCCCAGCTACTCAGGCGGCTGAGGCAGGAGAATTGCTTGAACTTGGGAGGGGGAGGTTGCAGTGAGCCGAGATCTCACCACTGCACTCCAGCCAGAGCGACAGAGTGAGACTCCATCTCAAAAAACAAGCAAACAAAGGAAGTAAATAAAAATGAGTGAGAATCTCATCATCTCCCCCAGAAATGACCCTTGCCAGCATTTGGAGTTCATTGGTGAGGGTCTGTGAATGCACAGATGGACAGGTGGGTAGATGGCTGGACAGACAGGCATAGACAATACTTTATAAATTAGATCATGCCCTACTTACAATATTTACTGAAAGCCTGAAATTGGTTTTTATTTTACTCTCTTTTACTTCAGACTTTAAAGCAATTCATTTTGCAGGTAGGTTGTTGTATTCACACAGTGTGCATAATTCAGAAGGCACCAGAGGGTGCACGGTGACAAGCCTCCCCCAGCCCTTGGTTTTCAGGCTGTCACCGCTGTTCCTGCTGTCACTACAGTCTTGCGTGTCCTTTCAGAGATAGTCTGTGCCTCACAATTTAATTTTAAT
The DNA here is from genome assembly GCF_009761245.1 of Sapajus apella. Classification (NCBI taxonomy): domain Eukaryota; kingdom Metazoa; phylum Chordata; class Mammalia; order Primates; family Cebidae; genus Sapajus; species Sapajus apella. The sequence goes on from NW_022437032.1 coordinate 7,196,032, forward strand.
TATACTTCAATTAACAGACGAAAAAGGAGCTCTAGCAAAGTGGAAGAAATTGTTGAACTTTAGATGAATGTTTCATCACATAAGATCTTTAACTGCACAAACTGCCCCCAGGAGGCTGTAGGAAGGAGTTGGGAATGACAGCTGGTGTAGCTGAACCAGCCAGGCGAGGAATCGGGAGACGTGGCCTCTGGTTCCTTCTCTTTGCTCCTCAGTCCCTCATTTGCAGAATGGAAACAGTAACAGTGCCTTACAGTCTTGTCATGCATTAGTGCCTGTTGTCCATTTTGCAAATGAAGAAACAGACTCAGAGAGGTCAGGTGATTTGCCCTGTGGCTCACAGCCAGGACCTGGTCTTCAGACTCCAGATCCCCTGTGGGTTTGGAATTCTGTAGCTGTGTCCAGCTCTTGGGAAGGTGGTTGAGATGGGGTGAGGTGGGGCAGGAATGGCTGATGGCTGTTGCTTCTACCTCCCGCCAGGAGATGAGCTGCCTTGCGACATGCGGATCCCATCTGACAAGCAGGACAAGCTTCATGGCTGCCTGGAGCACCTCTTTAACCAGGTGGGACCTTTGCCCCACTCCTGGTGCAACTTTGGGTTCCTCCCGTCACACCTGGGGAGGGCCCGTGACCCGGGGGCTGTGGGTCCTCGGTGTCTGCTGCAATGTGTAGGGCCACAGGGCCCAAACCAATGCCAGGCTTCTTGCTCCCCAGGTGGACTCCATCAATGCTCTCCTCAAGGGGCCAGTCATGAGCCGGGCTTTCGAGGAGACCAAACATTTCCCCATGAACCACAGCTTACAAGGTGAGGGGCAGCCAGCGCCCACAGAGACAGCCTGCGATGGGGAAGGGTGCTAGACAGGGCGGGATACCCGGGCTCCTGCTCAGCTCTGCCCCTCTACTGCTGAACGGCTGTGGGCTCATCCAGGGACAGCGATTTTGGCCCTGGGTCACACCCAGCCCATGGCCTGTTTGTATAGATTCTGAGCCAAGAACAGTTCTTTCTCTTTTTGTTTTCTAGCTTTCTTTCTTTTTGTTTTTTGGAGAAAGAGTCTCACTCTGTCACTTAGGCTGGAGTGCAGTGGTGTGATCCCCGCTCACTGCGGTCCTGACCTCCCAGGCTGAAGTTATCCTCACAACCCAGCCTCCTACAAGTAGCTGGGACTACAGGTGTGTGCTACTTTGCCTGGCTAATTTTCGATTTGTTTTTTTGGAGAGACATGGTTTTGCCATGTAGCCAAGGCTGGTTTTGAACTCCTGGGCTCAAGGGATCTTCCTGCCTTGGCCTCTTGAAGTGCTGGGATTTTAGGCGTGAGCCACTGTGCCCGGCCTTCCTTCATGTTTTTTAAACCATACTCATTTTTTGCTTATTAATGATAACACTTTTTAAAAAGTATAATTCTTAAAAAAATTTCATTTTGAAAGGACCTTATTGAATTCCTTATATATGAAAAACTGGTATAACATGGCAAAAATGTATGATGAGCTATAATGATAAATTAAATGCAAACAACAAAATATCATTACACTGTAGTTAGGCACTGTTGCCTGCCAAGGGCTCCTGGTTCTTCATTTAAGAGAGGGATTTGTGAATTAAAGAAGTGTTAAGGGCTTACCAGCACCCAATTGAGGCTTTCTTCTCGAAATGATTGAGGGAAAAGGAATTGAAATTTCTTATCTTCTCCCACCTACCTTTCCCCCCATTTTCCCACCTACCCACCCTACTATCCATCAATCTACCCATCTACCCGTCCACCATCTGTCCATTCATCCATTCATCCATCTACTCATCCATCCATTCACTCAGCCATTCATCCATCTACCCATCCACCCACCAACCCATCCACCCACCCATCCATCCACCCACACACCCACCCACCCACCCACCCACCCATCCATCCACCCACCGACCCATCAATCCACATATCCATCCATCCATTCATCCATCCATCGCTTGTCTATCCGTCCATCCATTCTTCCTTCTATCCATGTGCCAACTCTTTCATCCTTCTACTCATCCATTAATCCATCTACCTATCCATTCATGCTTCTGTACATCCAGTAAATAATTTCCCAGAACCAGCTTGTGCCAGGCCTTGTACTGGGCACTGGAGACCCTGAGATGAATCTAATACTGCCCTGACCTTGAGGAGCTCCCAGTGAGATTGCCGCCAAGAGAGGGTGGGAAGTGGTGAGGACTTGGGGCTCCCCAGCTCAGCTGTGCATCCTGCTGTCTCAGGATCAGCTTTCAGGGTTGGACCTCAGAAAGCAGAAACAGCAAACCCACAAATATATCAGAAATGGGACCTTGCAGGAGGAAAGAGGCCAAAGGAACAGAGGCCTTTGTCTTCCTGGCCTCTGAATGGTGGGACCAGAGGCTAGCCCCAGCACTGTCACTGCCCAGTTGTGTGACTTAAGGCATGTCACTTTCCCACTCTATGTGTGGGCTTCCTCTGTGTAGGGAAAGAGTTAGAACTCATGTGCCGGTTTAGTTGGTTGCGGCTAGTTCCTGAGAACCCATCTGTGGCTGCAACATCCAGGCGTAGACAAAAGGAAAGCTGTGATTGATTTGTGAGGTCTGCACTGGATTGGCTGTAGCTGTGGGGAGTCCTGGTCTCAGAGCAGCAGGAAGGAGTGCTGAGATTGATGAGTAAGGTCTGCCATGGTTGTGGTACCATGAAATAGTAGCACAGTTACCCTCCGTGGACCAGATAATGCGCAGGAGTCCTGCCAGCTCCCTTGATCTAGGATTATGAGCTCTGGGATCTGTGATGGGACATAGGCCTTCGTGCCACCGTTCTCCAGAGCTACCTCTGTCCCTTCCCTGGCCCTCATGCCACTTTCCTGCCCCAGAGTTTAAACAGAAAGAAGAGTGTACAATCCGTGGCCGGAGCCTGATCCAGATCAGCATCCAGGAGGACCCCTGGAACCTCCCCAACTCCATCAAGACCCTGGTGGACAACATTCAGAGATACGTGGAAGGTGCGTGGGCAGGGAGGATGCATCATGTTGGGGAGGGCTGTGGCCTTTGGTGTGGAACATGAGAGAGTCAGGGATGGATCCAGCTCTGTGAAGCCTGTTTCTCCATGCCCAGGGAGAGGACAAGAGAAGCGATGCCTTCTTTCAGCTGAGTGTCCTGCCCTAAACAGGATATGGCATGAGCCCAGGAGTTTGAGACCAGCCTGGGCAACATAGTGAGACCCTGTCTCTACCAAAACAAAAACTAGAAACAAAACAAATCCCTGATTTTGGAGGCTGAAAAGGCTGAATTTGTTCTTTCTCAGCTTCCAAAACAGTGGATATGTGGGTTCCTGTTATTATCAGGGTATGAGAGGAGGCACAAGCTGTCAGCCCACCCACCAGATTTGGACCCACAGATAGGTTTGGATGCTGCGGCAGCGAAAACTGACTCTGCTGCCAGCCCGACAGAGGTTCTCACATAAAAACTTGGATTTCTCGCTGCTCCTGATCAACCAGAAGATCTGGTGACTCCAGGCCCACAGTCTCCCATCCCACCTGGAGAGGAGTGGTGACCGCTCTGTGTACAAGGGGCCAAGGTGCTTTCCAGTTCACCCCAGTCTCCACCGCTCCCTGTGGCCTGGCGTCTGCTCCACGCATCTTACAGGGCCTGCCTGTCCCCTGCTAGCATCTGTGTCTGAGACTCCTGGGTTAGAAGAATCTGGACCAGGGAGATGTTTGACCAGGACAGTGGGAGGCTCAAGGACTCTGGGCTATTCCCCCGGGGAACGGCAGCTTCTGAGTTGCAGTCTCTGCTGCCCTGATCTGTCTTTGTCTCTGAAAGTGTAACTGGTGAAGAGCCTTGACTCTGGGTCCAGACCACCAGGGCTTGAATCCCAGCTCACCCGCTTACTGGCCATGTGATCATGGCGAGTTCCTTGACGCCTCTGGCCTTAGTTTCTTGCTGTGTCAAATGGGCTCACAGTGCCGCCTCCCTCCCATGTGGTCGGGAAGATTCAATGAGTCAGCATAGGTCATGCACTCGGTGCCCTGGTGCCTGGTGTGGTGAGTCCTGGCAAGCGTGCACCACTGCCGCTGCTCTCGATCTTACCCTGCCCAGCCTTGAATTCTGCAGTCTTCCCTAGGGAAGCAAGCACCCCAAGAGGCCAAATCCAAAGCCCTTCCACATCTTTGTAAGCCCTTTCTGGGAGACCAGGATATTCAGCTAGAAAGAAATGAGTTTTTTTTTTTTGCAGGACAGGACGTGTGTAGGGCCGTGCCCATGTAGGATGAGAATATGTATATGAGGCTGTGAGGAGTGTGTGTGTGTCTGTGTACACTTGTGTGTTTGTTGTGTTTGTGTGGGCGCGTGTGCGTGTACACTTGTGTGTTTGTTGTGTTTGTGTGGGCGCATGTGTACCTGTGTGTGTACATATGTATGTGAGTCTGCATGTGAATATGCGTGTGTCTGTGTGGCATGCACTTGGGTGTCTGTTGATGCATGAGTGTGTGTGTGTGTGTGTGTGTGTATACATGTGTTCCTGGGTTGTACCTGTGAGCGTGTGCCCATACTTATGTGAACAAGGTGTGAGTCCGGGGCTGTGGCCCAGGGGTTAAAGGGGCTGGTTTCGTCTGTGTCCAAGGCTTGCACATGCAGATGGTGCTCACGGTTGGGGTTCCACTGCCTGAGGCTGGGGGTTCCTGGAGTTCACTCAACAATCAATAGAAGCTTCTTGAGCACAGTCTTAGGTACCCAGGGCTCTGCTGTGAAGGGTCAGAGCACCTTGGAAGGTTCCACTGGGAGGGGCCTGGTTCTGCCCTCGCCCCTTCCTGCCTCCTCCCAGCCCATCCCCCTTTCTCTCTCCCTTCTCCTTCCAGATGGGAAGAACCAGCTGCTCCTGGCCTTGCTGAAGTGCACAGGTGAGGGCTTTAAAGGTGTGTGGGGTACACATACCCTGCCTCTTCCTCCACCCAAGGCCAACCATCCATGTCCCCAGGACCTGGACCGCAGAGGCAACACTTTGGCCTGGAGCCCCTCCAAGAGCTACTTGAAACTTGCTTCTTCCTCGTGTGTCCACAGGACAAGTCTCAGGGCCCTGGGGCCAGGAGCCCTGTCCCATGCCTCTGACCAGGCCTGGGTGGATATGGACAGGGCCCCGGGATAGAGGATGATGTGAGGGAGGTCCTATGCCAGGAGAGCCTTCAGCCCCAGCCTGGGAGCTTCCACCCAGCAGATAGTGTGGAAGAGAAGGGGGAGGAGGTAGCAGGAGAATCTTGGAGACCTCTATCCCTCCTTTCTTTCCAGAAATTCTCAGGCAAGGGGGATCTACAGCAGGATCTGGGTCAAATTTGGTCAGTAAAAACTCATTGGCCAGAAGCCGGCCATTGGAAATAATTCCTTCCAGAAGATTGGGACCCTGAAAGACCAATTGCTTGAAATTGGCCAGTTCTTCAAATCATGCCAGGGTCAAGGACAGGGGGCAAGGGAGGAGGCGGGGGGAAGGAAGAAAGCATAGTTCTCCTAAGCAGAGGAAATGGCAACTGCATTTCTGAACACGTGGAGTTTGGCAGAAGAGCTTGGCACGATTGGCATTCTACTGGCCAAGGCCAAGGCATCCCGTAACGAGAGGAGAAGTGGCTGAGGGCGAGGGTCTTGGGCAACCCTTAGGAAAAATCACAAGGTGTTCGTTCGTTTGGTTTTCGAAGCCAAACAAACTGAGATGAGTCACTGAGAGAATAGAGTTTTGGCACGTGGGCTTGCTGTTTGGAGAATTGATATTTGTGGAATTGGCTTTTGGTGGCTGGGATGTCCACCAAAAAGTAATTTCTGGCCTAACGTGAGCCCTTCGTGGGGGGGTTCCATGAGGGGCTCTGGACCCAGGGCTTTGGGGTGCGGGCCTCCTGGTGGTGTGGGAGCATCCCTCCACGAGCCCCCTGCCCTCTACCCCCAGACACCGAGCTGCAGCTGCGCAGAGACGCGATCTTCTGCCAGGCCCTGGTGGGCGCGGTGTGCACCTTCTCCGAGCAGCTGTTGGCAGCCCTGGGCTACCGCTACAACAACAACGGGGAATACGAGGAGAGCAGCCGCGACGCCAGCCGCAAGTGGCTGGAGCAGGTGGCGGCCACGGGCGTGCTGCTGCACTGCCAGTCCCTGCTCTCACCGACCGCAGTGGTGAGTGAGCGGGCGGGAGGGCGGCCCTGCTGGCCCACCTGCTGGTGCCCGCCCAGGCCAGGGCGAGGGAGCCCCTACCCACTCGCTCAGGCTCCCCCGGGTCTCCTCATTCCCACAGCAGTGATTTGTTGGGCACCTGTGAGCTGTTTTATGGGCACTGGGATCCAGCAGTGAACAAACAGAGTCCCTGTACCCAGGGCTCTTCAGTCCCCGCACACAGCACACAGAGGTAACAGAATCCATGCTATAGATCAGCGGCTCGCAGCCCAGGGCAGTGTCCTCCCTAAGGGACACATGGCAATGTCTGGAGACGGTTTTGGTTGTGACAGCTGGGGGACTGAGGTGGGAGTCAGGTGGTGGAAGCCAGGGATGCTGCTGGACAGCCAGAGTCCCAAGAATCACCGGTGCCTCTGAGGTTGACTCCAGGAGCTGGCTGGTGGGGCGGCCTGGTCCTGGAGCGCCCTCTGCCGGCCACTGCTGCACAAGGCACCTGCCTGGTGGGAGGTTGGCTGTCACTTGATTCCCAGAATGCACAACCTGGGACCCAGGGAGGAAGCAGGGAACACTCAGCCCTCACCTTCCTCTTCTCACTGGGGATGCTGGGCCCAGTTCTTCATTCTCTGAATACCACGATGTGCCAGGCCTTGAGCTGGGTGCTGAACGCCTGAAGCTGACTTCCTAGTTGGGGGAAGCAGCTTGAGAAGAAGAAAGGACGGAGGAGGGAAGGGAGGTGGAGAGATGGGACCCTCTGCAGGAAGCTTGGCGGATGAGGCAGCTTCTCCGGATTAGGTGGTCAGACAGGCTGTGTGAGGTGGTGACGCCTGAGCTGAGACCTCAGCCAGCCAGGCAGGCAGTGTGAGGAAGAGTGTGCGGGGCAGAGGACCAGCATGTGCAAAGGCCCTGAAGAGGGGCCGGTGTGGCCAAAGGGGAGTGGCAGGGGGCTGAGGAGATGCCAGGACCTGATCTGTAAGGCCTGAGACTTTATTCTGGAAGCAGAGGAGGGGTCAGAATTTTGATATAAAGTGATATAATTTGGGTTAAGTTTTCCAAACATGATTTGTAGGACAGACTGTATTCTTTTGTGGCAGAGAGTGACAGAAGGGAAACCTGGTGTCATCCCGGCCAGAGACGGTGGTCTCTTGAACCCAGGTGGTGGCTGGGAAACTGAAGGGAGGTGGGTGGGTCTGGAGGATATTTTGATGTCGACCCATCAAACTTAGTGATGGATATGACCAGGGTGAGTGGGAGGAAACTGGGAGGTCAGAGGTTTGGATCTTGGATGACGAGTGAATGCTGGTGCCGTTTGCTGAGATGGGACTGACTGGGGGAGGTTGTGGAAGGAACTGGGGACTTTTATTTGAGTGTGTGAGATTTGAAATGGTTAAGTTAAAAGCCTGGTTTGGTGGTCTAGGCAAGAGAGGCAGTGACTTTACTAGGACCGCTCAGTGAATTAAGGCAGGGATGGGCTCTGTGACCCTTGAAAGTGCAGGACAAGCCACAGAACACACCACGATTTCACATCCACTCTGGAGAGGCACGCTCAGGACCTGGCACCAGCGGGCCTATAGTCTGGAGTGCTGACTGAAGTTGAATTCAGCATGTTGATATGGAACCCTGGGGCACGGTTGGCATCTGAGACTCCTCCGCACTGTCTTCTTCCTGCAGAAGGAGGAACGGACCATGCTGGAGGACATCTGGGTGACCCTGTCAGAGCTCGACAATGTCACCTTCTCCTTTAAGCAACTGGACGAGAACTATGTGGCCAGTGAGTGATTTCTCCCACCCCCACTGTGAGAGTTGGGGTCCTGGGGTGGAAGGGATGGCTCTCTGGAGTCACCCTGTCCCTCTCCTGCCTCTAGGCCAGCTGCCCAAGGTGGGCTCAGTACTCAGTAGTGTCAAGCCTCATGCCTACAACATGATTGTGAGAGCCGAACTTTGGGGCACACATGCAAAAAGAGGGTTTTGTTTTTGTATAAACTCAGCTGTCTTCAACAGCTCTTAAAAGAGAATGATCCTAGTACACAATTCTTAATAAAATTTTCCCCTAGAGATGTTCTTCTTTGGAGTGAAGACTTGTTAAGATTTTTAAAGGGCTTAAATAAGTACCATAATTAAGTTCCATCCTCCTTTCCTCCTTTGCTGTTGTCCTCCCCTCTCCTTCCTTCACCCTTTCTCTTTCTCCCTTTTTCTTTCTCTCTTTCTCTCTGCGTCTCTGTTTCTGTTCTTCACCCATCCATGTATCCATCCATCCATCCATCCATCCATCCATCCGTGCATCCATCCATCCATGCATCCATCCATCCATCCATCCATCCATCCATGCATCTATCCATCCATCCATCCATCCATCCATCCATCCATCCATCCATCCATCCATCCATCCATCCATGCATCCATCCATCCATGCATCCATCCATGCATCCATCCATCCATGCATCTATCCATCCATCCATCCATGCATCCATCCATCCATGCATCCATCCATCCATCCATGCAACCATCATTCATCCACCTATCCATACATTCACATGTTCATAATTATGAGCACATAGTATGTGTCAGGCTGTGTTGTGGGCCATGTAACATGGTCCTTGTTCCTGCCCTCCTGGAGCTCACAGTCTAGCCCAGTGTGTCTCAGCCCTGCTTGCACTCTGGAGTCACCTGGGGAGCTTTGCAACCATCCCTGTGCCCCAGGCCTTAGCGATTCTGATTAGTTTGTCGGGCAGGGTCTGGGCTGTGGGGTCCTAGGGCAGTTCTAGGTAGCCTGGATGTGCAGCCAGGGCTGGGAACTGCTGGGCTTGCTTCTGAGAGCAGGGTTCTCAGAGCGTGGTCCCTGGAGCAGCAGTAGTACCTGGGGGCTTGATAGAAAGGCAGATTCTCTGGCCCACCCAGAACTACAGCCTCAGAAACGCTGGAGGTGGAGCCCAGAGGCCTGTGTGCTGAAAGCCCTCCAGGGGTGCTGAAGCGCGTGGGTTTAATTAGGAACCATGCCCTGGATTCGTGTTTCTCAATTTTTTTTATTTCATTAAATTTCATTTCATAAAAAACCTTTTTAGTTAATTTTTTCCTAATTGCTGCGCCCCTATGAAATTTTAATACTACGGTCATATCCTATGTCTGTTTATCTGGGTATCTGTGCTTATCATACGTTAAAAGAGGAAAGGTTTTTCATCCTCCCTCCCATGCGCCAGTTTTCATCTGCTTGGGGACAGTGTCTTTCCTGCTGAAAATGCATGGACTAGAGTCTCGAGGGAGGGCAGGTTCTCTGTGAGTAGCAATTGGAATTGATTGGCAGCAGCTGTCTCCAGGCTGCGATTGGCTCGGACAGAGCTTTGACAGATGAGTGATGCCTGCTATGGGTGCAGGTGGGGTCTGGGTCCCATATTTTGCCCTCCCTGCCCTAAGCGCTTCCTTCTGGCTATGAATCAGATGCTTGCCCCGTTTGAGGGCAGCTTTTCCCAGGCGGGGGCCCTGGGCTACCGGGTAAGGGTGAAAAGAGCATGGGGGAAGCTCAGACCCCAAATGCTGTGGAACCCCCAGCGACGCAGAGTCGGCATCAGGTTCAAGAATTAAGCAGCGGAACTAGGAGCTGATGAAGCAGGCGAAGGGGAGCCACTGTTCTTGAGTGAGAGGGAAGGGCTGTTAGAGGCTATCCCTAGGGCGCAGGAGGGCAGGGAGGTCTGAGGCCACCCCTCTAGAGTAGGGAGAACAGGGAGGTCCCAGAGTGTCCCTCTGGGCTTGGGGGCAGGGAGGTGCCAGCTCTTCTGGAGAGGTGTCCCAGGGCTTCTCCTGGCCTCGGCCTCAGCAGTGAGCCACCCTGCCCTGTGTCCCTCCACAGACACAAATGTCTTCTACCACATCGAGGGCAGCCGGCAGGCGCTGAGGGTCGTCTTCTACCTCGACAGCTACCACTTCTCCAAGCTGCCCTCCCGCCTGGAGGGTGGGGGCAGCCTGAGGCTGCACACCGTGCTGTTCACAAAAGGTGAGCTTCAGGCCTGGGGAAGGGGGTTCGCGGCGGATGGGCCAAGGCCACCAAGCACACCAGCTCCCAACCGCCTGCCCTCCTGCATCTCCCCTCCCAGCGCTGGAGAACGTGGAGGGGCTGCCTTCTCCAGGCAGCCAGGTCGCGGATGATCTGCAGCAGGAGATCAATGTGCAGTCCCTGGAGAAGGTCCAGCAGTATTACCGCAAACTCAGGTATCCGCCGGGGTCCCTGTTGGGGGCAGGAGTCAGGAAACCTCCATGTGGAGTGGGCATTAGCATGGAAGGTGCCAGATGGACCTCCAGCATGGGCAGTGGGCCACACACCTTTTCTTGAGTGCCTACTGTGTGACAGGACTTAGGCTGGCATGAGATTCTCACAGTAGTGGGCCATGGATGCCACTTTACCGATGAGGCTACTGAGGCCCAGGAAGCATACACACTTGCCCAAGGCCACACCAGCTATTTGTACTGAGAGGAGCTGGGTTCATTCTACAGATGGTGGGAGCTAGGACAGGGCGCCTTGGGACTCTTGGGGCCGTGAGTGAGGCCTTGGCTGCTCAGAAGAGAACCCCAAGGGAGAAGGGGCGAGAGCAGGGCCCAGGTGTCACTAGGAGAAAGGCACAGGTTCCAGGAGGCGCTTCTAAGTTCTGCGGCTTCCACTCCTACCACCCTCCCCCAGCGCCCTTCCTGTGTCTGTCTTGCCACCTCTGTCTGTGACAGGCCAGGGAGACAGGTGCAGGTCTGGGCTTCGTCATTTGGAAATGGGAGAAGGAGGCTTCATCCGTTTGCGCAGAGAAAGCGTCCAGCCGAGTTACTGAAACTGGCATCTGTTTGGACTGATCAGGGCTGTCATCAGTCTGTTCTGCGCCATCTATGGAATATTCTAAGTCCTGCCTGTGTGGTCATTCATTCATCTCTTCATTCATATAGCACATGTTGAGGCCTCCTCTGGGCTGGGCCCTGTTCTGGGTGCTTGTCTTGGGAATCTGCAGTGAGCAAAACAAAGTCTGATTCTTCATGGAGTGTATCATTCTAGAGCAGGGGTTGTCAAAATCCGGCCCACCTCGCTTCCCTGTTTTGTAAAGTTTTATTAGCACACAGCTGCGTTCACTCGTTTTCACATGCTCTGTGGTTGCTTTTGTGCTGCAATGGCAGAGCTGAGTGGCCATGGTTGAGACTCTCTAGTTCACAAAGCCTAAAATAGTTACCGTGGGGCCTTTACGGAAGAAGTTCGCTGACCCCCGTTCTGGAGGGGGATGAACGATGAGCCAGTAAGCCCAGAGCCGTGAGGCGCCATGTGGTGAGGAGTGCTCAGAAGAGAGAAGAAGCAGGACCAGGGCCTGGGGAGCAAAGGGCTGGGGCTGCTGTGGATGGGCAGGCAGGGGAGGGGTGGCACTGGAGGAATGCCCAGGAGGCCCCTCTTTCGCCACCAGCTGTTGTAGGAACAGGTGCCTGCAGGTGAGGACGGCCTGCAGGTGTGCTCCAGGATTTCTTTCTGAGGGTCGGCTGTGGGTGGAGTCTCAGTGGCTGCAGTGGTTGGGACCGCTGAGTAGGGGCGGGAGTATGGCGGGTGTGATGGGCCCTCCCTGCCATCCCCATCTTTCTTTCACAGGGCGTTTTACCTGGAGCGGTCTAACCTGCCCACGGATGCCAGCACCACGGCAGTGAAGATAGACCAGGTGTGTCCACCTTTTGTCCCTCTGCGGCGGGAAGCTTGGGCAGGGTGGGGGTGCCTGGGGTTCAGAACTCAGCAGACAGGCCCAGGGTTGTGCCCCAGCAGGTGCTAAGTCAGAAGCCCTTGAGACCCTGCAGTCTCTCCTCCTGCAGGAAGTCTCCCACAATAGCTTCCTCCCCGTTCCAGTACTTCCTGGGATGATTTACTTTGGCGGGCACCTGCCCGTCTGTGCCACTCCAGTCCCCTTATTAACCACAGTGTTTCTCTGAGGCTGGAGCCTGGACCTCATGGCAGATGTAACCTGTATGATGTTCTTGTCATTTGTTTGTTTCAAGTTTGCTGTCAACCTTTAGAAATCAAAAGATTTCCCATAAAAATGGAGGCTTCCAGCTTTTCTGGAGGAATGGGAAAATCTGGCTGTTGGGGCCCATGTTGCCATCTGTCCCCTTGGCCCGAGCCAGGAGCAGCTCCCTCTCAGGGGCCCCCTTGCCTCTGGCCCTGGACGCATGTCTTTTGGCCTGCTGGTTTTCTAGAGTCAGGCAGGCCTTGCATCTGATGATTTTGGGGTGCTGCCTTGGGGCTGTAAGCTGGGGGCTTTGGGAGATGTGGGGAGCACAGCCCTTTGGGAGTTTCCGCTCTGACTGACAGTGTCCCTGCAGCACAGCACGGTAGCGAACCATCACTTGCACCTCCACATGGGGGTCAGGGAGTGCTGGGGGCAGAAGGGAGGAAGGCTTTTTCTGGAGAGGGAGCATTTGTGTTTGTCTTGACGGGCTGGGAGAGGGCACTTTCTTCAGGCTTAGCTGGGAACACACTGGGCAGATGAAGAGAATTAGGTTGGAAGGTTATACCTGAAATATATGGTGAACACTGACTGCCAGCCTGTAGGGCAGTGGGGAGCCACAGAGGGTTCCTGAGCAGAGGTTACGGAAGATTGAATTGCATTGTCAACTCCAGAGGGGTGAGCTGGGAGGCAGCTGTAGTAACAGAGCTAGCTTAGAAGGAGACGGTGGGGAAGGGGGCCAGGTGGGGGCTGTGGGGCTGTGGGGACCTCCTCCAACTCCCCGGCATGTGTGGTACCCCTCACAGCTGATCCGCCCCATTAATGCCCTGGACGAGCTCTGCCGCCTCATGAAGTCCTTTGTCCACCCCAAGCCTGGTGCCGCTGGGAGTGTGGGCGCCGGTCTCATCCCCATCTCCTCAGAGCTCTGCTACCGCCTGGGGGCCTGCCAGATGGTCATGTGTGGCACGGGCATGCAGAGGTGAGCTGCCACCCCCTGAGTAGGGGCGTGGGGAGGGGCTGGCCCAGCTTCTGCGCAGTTTGGGGGCCTGTGGCAAGGAGGCAGGATTCCAATTGTGTTTCTGCCATTGCCAGTGGAGCCCCGACAAGGCCTTGGCTCTGCCTGCACCTGTTTGTCTGCCTGTGAAATGGGATGGCAGCAGCAGATAGTCCCAGCAGGGCCGTGGGACCTGCTTCTCTAACGCCGTGGGGAGGGTGCATGGGAGCTGTGCCCTGGGGTTCTGCTGGAAGCCTCATTCAACATTCACAATGGCAGTTGCTGGTTTGTGGGGCCTCCTGGTCTCACTGGAGGCTCCCCTACCTCCTACCTCCGTCCTTTGTCCTCATTGCTCATCCGGGGAGCAAGAGGTCACCTTCTGCAGAGTCCTTCCTAACCTCCCATTACGCACTGTACCTGCTCCCCACTCAGCGCCCCCCAACCCTCTTCCTCGAAGCCCTCACCCCCTGCAGACAGCACCCTTCGCTGGGGTTTTTATTTCCTCCCTGCCTCCCGCAGTGCAGGGCTGGCTCTGGGAGGATAGGGCCCCTTTTGTTCTATGCTATTCCTGGGACCTAGAGCAGAGCCTGGCCTGAGGCAGGTGCTCGAGAAACATTTGCTGAATAAGTGTTGCTGAATAAATGTTTCACAGGGCCAGTGCCCCCGCCTCCTCCTCAGGATGTTTCCTGCGGATGACCTCCCTTCCCTCTTCCGCCAGCGCAGCAGTGATAGTGGGGCCAGTTTTAGGGACCTCAGCTAGGGGCAGTTTTACCCTGGGGAACATTTGGCAACATCTGGGCGCATTTTTGGTTGTCACAACTTGGGGGAGGGAGGAGCTCCTGGCCTCTAGTGGTGGAGGCTGGGATGCTGCTCTGCTTCCTGTGGTGCCCAGGGCGGCCCCTCCAGCTGGGCAGGGTCCACTGTGCGCCCCTCCAGCTGGGCAGGGTCCACTGTGCGCCACCATCTCCCTCTCATAGTTACAGTGTCGGGAAGCTGAGGTTAACCCAGCTGCCCAGGGTCACAGAGGCGTTTCATGGAGGGACAGGATTGGAATCCCAGAGGTCTCGCTGTAGAACCCATGTTCTAGAACTGTTGAGAAACCCAGAGAGGTGTGAATCGATGTGTCCATCTCAAACCCTGCTGTGCCAAGTCGTGAGGCTTCCAGGGAGTGCCCCATTCACTCACTCTGCAGATACTTACCAAGTCCTCCGAGCAAGGCACTGGGAATGTCACAGGGAACTCAGCGGGGCTTCCGCAGAGGGGAAGCACCAGAGCGCCTTCGAGTGAGGGTGGCAGCTGCCTGGAGGAGTGGGGGGAGACACAGCAGGAGGTGGCGCAGCCGTGATGGTCAGGGCCAGGTCTGGGAGGCCGTGGGAAGGGCAGGACGTCGCCCCAGCTCTCATCCACTATCCTCTGACTCCTGCTGTCCTCCCCCCACCACTTTCCCCCCGTCCCCTGCTGTCCTCCCTCCACCACTTCCCCCCTCCCCTGCTGTCCTCCCTCTACCACTGTCCCCCCTCCCCTGCTGTCCTTCCTCACTGTCCCCTCTCCCCTGCTGTCCCCTCCTCCCTGCTGTCCCCCCTCCCCCACTGTCCCCCCCGTTGTCCTTCCCTGCTATCCTCCCTCCCCCACTGTCCCCCCTCCCCTGTTGTCCTTCCCCGCTTTCCTCCCTCCCCTGCTGTCCCCCCTCCCCTGCTGTCCTTCCCCACTGTCCCCTCTCCCCCACTGTCCCCTCCTCCCTGCTGTTCTCCCACCTCCACTGCAGGAGCACCCTAAGCGTGTCTCTGGAGCAGGCGGCCATCCTGGCGCGGAGCCACGGGCTGCTGCCCAAGTGCATCATGCAGGCCACGGACATCATGCGGAAGCAGGTGAGGCCGCCTGGCCACAAGGTCCCCCAGTGCCCTGGGCTGAGGGCATGGCATACTTGCAGCCAGGTTGGGAAAAGGAGCTATCTTGGGATTGTAGCCACTAGCCCCAGGCCTGAGCCTCCTCTGGATCTGGAGGGGTGCAAGGATTTTAGCTTCTGGGCCCCACCCCACCCCATAGTGTGTTTCCTCACGTGCCCTGAACCTGCAGAGGCCCGGCCTGATAATTCCTTCTTTCCAGGGCCCGAGGGTGGAGATCCTGGCCAAAAACCTGCGAGTCAAGGACCAGATGCCCCAGGGTGCTCCGCGGTGAGTGGCTGCCCCATCCACCCCTTCCTGTCCCCTCCCGGATGGCCAAGACCCCGGCCGGGGTTTGGCATCGTGTTCCTGGCCTGACCCCCATGCTCAGATGGGGCTTCCCCTCTCATTTATGGGGAACCTCTTTGAGGAGTAACAGACACGACTCTGTCGCTTCCCAGAGAAGCTCCTGCCCACTGGGAAGATGAGCAAGGCTCCCAGGTGCGCCATGGGGCAGTGACTCTGTGTGACCCTCCCACCTCGCTGCCACTGTGCCCTCAGCCCCATGCCCTCTCAGCCCTGAGCCCCGCCCCATGCCCCCCGCCCTGTGTCCCCTGCCCTGTGCCCCCACACCCTGAGTCCCTGACTCTTGAGCGGCTCCCTTTAACCTGGGGTGGAATTAAGAATGCCATGATTTTAGCTGATCCGACCTAAGCTAGCCAGTTACAGAAATGGAAACTGAACAGCAGCCTGGGCCGGGCCTGTGATGCCTGATTCCAGGAATGCCCTCTGTTCCTGCCATCAGCACGGGGGTCCTGTTCCCTCCTGTCCTCCCACTCCGCCCTCTCTTCACGTGGTTTTAAGGCTGCCTCTTGGTGCCACGTGCAGGCCCTTTAGGATCGTGACGTCATTTCTGTCTAATCCTCTCTCTTCTCCACGGTCCCAGTTTGCTGTCGTCATCTGCCCACAAATTTTAAATAACTCTTGTTTTGAAATAATGTGACTCCCAATAAGTTGTAAAAATAGTCCAGAGCTCCGTGGACCCTGCAGGCTGCTTCTCCCAGGGGCCAGGTCTTAGGTCACCGCAGTGTGCTCCAGGGGCCAGGCCTTAGGTCACCGC